>NW_027316278.1:3407611-3691682 GCF_026437365.1 Eucyclogobius newberryi | reverse complement strand
AGTCCTGGTTTAGTCCTGGTTTAGACCTGGTTTAGACCAGGTTTAGACCTGGTTTAGTCCTGGTTTAGACCAGGTTTAGACCTGGTTTAGACCTGGTTTAGACCTGGTTTAGAACTGATTTAGACCTGGTTTAGACCTGGTTTAGACCTGGTTTAGAACTGGTTTAGACCTGGTTTAGACCTGGTTTAGACCTGGTTTAGAACTGGTTTAGACCTGGTTTAGACCTGGTTTAGAACTGGTTTAGAACTGGTTTAGACCTGGTTTAGACCTGGTTTAGAACTGATTTAGACCTGGTTTAGACCTGGTTTAGACCTGGTTTAGACCTGGTTTAGAACTGGTTTAGACCTGGTTTAGACCTGGTTTAGACCTGGTTTAGAACTGGTTTAGACCTGGTTTAGACCTGGTTTAGACCTGGTTTAGACCTGGTTTAGACCTGGTTTAGAACTGGTTTAGACCTGGTTTAGTCCTGGTTTAGTCCTGGTTTAGTCCTGGTTTAGACCTGGTTTAGTCCTGGTTTAGTCCTGGTTTAGTCCTGGTTTAGACCTGGTTTAGACCAGGTTTAGACCTGGTTTAGTCCTGGTTTAGACCTGGTTTAGACCTGGTTTAGACCTGGTTTAGTCCTGGTTTAGTCCTGGTTTAGACCTGGTTTAGACCAGGTTTAGACCTGGTTTAGACCTGGTTTAGACCTGGTTTAGACCTGGTTTAGAACTGATTTAGACCTGGTTTAGACCAGGTTTAGACCTGGTTTAGTCCTGGTTTAGACCTGGTTTAGACCTGGTTTAGACCTGGTTTAGACCTGGTTTAGTCCTGGTTTAGACTTGGTTTAGACCTGGTTTAGACCTGGTTTAGACCTGGTTTAGACCTGGTTTAGACCTGGTTTAGACCTGGTTTAGAACTGATTTAGAACTTGTTTAGACCTGGTTTAGACCTGGTTTAGACCTGGTTTAGACCTGGTTTAGAACTGATTTAGACCTGGTTTAGACCTGGTTTAGAACTGATTTAGACCTGGTTTAGTCCTGGTTTAGTCCTGGTTTAGACCTGGTTTGGACCAGGTTTAGACCTGGTTTAGTCCTGGTTTAGACCTGGTTTAGACCTGGTTTAGTCCTGGTTTAGTCCTGGTTTAGTCCTGGTTTAGACCTGGTTTAGACCTGGTTTAGACCTGGTTTAGTCCTGGTTTAGTCCTGGTTTAGACCTGGTTTAGACCTGGTTTAGTCCTGGTTTAGTCCTGGTTTATTCCTGGTTTAGACCTGGTTTAGTCCTGGTTTAGACCTGGTTTAGACCTGATTTAGTCCTGGTTTAGTCCTGGTTTAGTCCTGGTTTAGACCTGGTTTAGACCTGGTTTAGACCTGCTTTAGTCCTGGTTTAGTCCTGGTTTAGACCTGGTTTAGACCAGGTTTAGACCTGGTTTAGTCCTGGTTTAGACCTGGTTTAGACCTGGTTTAGACCTGGTTTAGTCCTGGTTTAGTCCTGGTTTTGACCAGATTTAGACCTGGTTTAGTCCTGGTTTAGACCTGGTTTAGACCAGGTTTAGACCTGGTTTAGAACTGATTTAGACCTGGTTTAGACCTGGTTTAGACCTGGTTTAGACCTGGTTTAGAACTGGTTTAGACCTGGTTTAGACCTGGTTTAGAACTGGTTTAGACCTGGTTTAGACCTGGTTTAGAACTGATTTAGACCTGGTTTAGACCTGGTTTAGACCTGGTTTAGACCTGGTTTAGACCTGGTTTAGACCTGGTTTAGAACTGGTTTAGACCTGGTTTAGAACTGGTTTAGACCTGGTTTAGTCCTGGTTTAGTCCTGGTTTAGACCTGGTTTAGTCCTGGTTTAGTCCTGGTTTAGTCCTGGTTTAGACCTGGTTTAGTCCTGGTTTAGTCCTGGTTTAGTCCTGGTTTAGACCTGGTTTAGACCAGGTTTAGACCTGGTTTAGTCCTGGTTTAGACCTGGTTTAGTCCTGGTTTAGACCTGGTTTAGACCTGGTTTAGACCTGGTTTAGACCTGGTTTAGACCTGGTTTAGACCTGGTTTAGACCTGGTTTAGAACTGATTTAGACCTGGTTTAGACCTGGTTTAGAACTGATTTAGACCTGGTTTAGTCCTGGTTTAGTCCTGGTTTAGACCTGGTTTGGACCAGGTTTAGACCTGGTTTAGTCCTGGTTTAGACCTGGTTTAGACCTGGTTTAGTCCTGGTTTAGTCCTGGTTTAGTCCTGGTTTAGACCTGGTTTAGACCTGGTTTAGACCTGGTTTAGTCCTGGTTTAGTCCTGGTTTAGACCTGGTTTAGACCTGGTTTAGTCCTGGTTTAGTCCTGGTTTATTCCTGGTTTAGACCTGGTTTAGTCCTGGTTTAGACCTGGTTTAGACCTGATTTAGTCCTGGTTTAGTCCTGGTTTAGTCCTGGTTTAGACCTGGTTTAGACCTGGTTTAGACCTGCTTTAGTCCTGGTTTAGTCCTGGTTTAGACCTGGTTTAGACCAGGTTTAGACCTGGTTTAGTCCTGGTTTAGACCTGGTTTAGACCTGGTTTAGACCTGGTTTAGTCCTGGTTTAGTCCTGGTTTAGACCTGGTTTTGACCAGATTTAGACCTGGTTTAGTCCTGGTTTAGACCTGGTTTAGACCAGGTTTAGACCTGGTTTAGACCTGGTTTAGAACTGGTTTAGACCTGGTTTAGTCCTGGTTTAGTCCTGGTTTAGAACTGGTTTAGACCTGGTTTAGACCTGGTTTAGACCAGGTTTAGTCCTGGTTTAGACCTGGTTTAGACCAGATTTAGACCTGGTTTAGTCCTGGTTTAGTCCTGGTTTAGACCTGGTTTAGTCCTGGTTTAGTCCTGGTTTAGATCTGGTTTAGACCTGGTTTAGACCTGGTTTAGACCTGGTTTAGTCCTGGTTTAGTCCTGGTTTAGACCTGGTTTAGATCAGGTTTAGACCTGGTTTAGAACTGGTTTAGACCTGGTTTAGTCCTGGTTTAGTCCTGGTTTAGACCTGGTTTAGTCCTGGTTTAGTCCTGGTTTAGTCCTGGTTTAGACCTGGTTTAGTCCTGGTTTAGTCCTGGTTTAGTCCTGGTTTAGACCTGGTTTAGACCAGGTTTAGACCTGGTTTAGTCCTGGTTTAGATCTGGTTTAGTCCTGGTTTAGAACTGATTTAGACCTGGTTTAGACCTGGTTTAGACCTGGTTTAGAACTGGTTTAGACCTGGTTTAGACCTGGTTTAGACCTGGTTTAGAACTGGTTTAGACCTGGTTTAGACCTGGTTTAGAACTGGTTTAGAACTGGTTTAGACCTGGTTTAGACCTGGTTTAGAACTGATTTAGACCTGGTTTAGACCTGGTTTAGACCTGGTTTAGACCTGGTTTAGAACTGGTTTAGACCTGGTTTAGACCTGGTTTAGACCTGGTTTAGAACTGGTTTAGACCTGGTTTAGACCTGGTTTAGACCTGGTTTAGACCTGGTTTAGAACTGGTTTAGACCTGGTTTAGTCCTGGTTTAGTCCTGGTTTAGACCTGGTTTAGTCCTGGTTTAGTCCTGGTTTAGTCCTGGTTTAGACCTGGTTTAGTCCTGGTTTAGTCCTGGTTTAGTCCTGGTTTAGACCTGGTTTAGACCAGGTTTAGACCTGGTTTAGTCCTGGTTTAGACCTGGTTTAGTCCTGGTTTAGACCTGGTTTAGACCTGGTTTAGACCTGGTTCAGACCTGGTTTAGTCCTGGTTTAGTCCTGGTTTAGACCTGGTTTAGACCAGGTTTAGACCTGGTTTAGACCTGGTTTAGTCCTGGTTTAGTCCTGGTTTAGTCCTGGTTTAGACCTGGTTTAGACCAGGTTTAGACCTGGTTTAGTCCTGGTTTAGTCCTGGTTTAGACCTGGTTTAGACCTGGTTTAGACCTGGTTTAGACCTGGTTTAGTCCTGGTTTAGACCTGGTTTAGACCAGGTTTAGACCTGGTTTAGTCCTGGTTTAGTCCTGGTTTAGACCTGGTTTAGACCTGGTTTAGACCTGGTTTATACCTGGTTTAGACCTGGTTTAGACCTGGTTTAGAACTGGTTTAGACCTGGTTTAGACCTGGTTTAGACCAGGTTTAGTCCTGGTTTAGTCCTGGTTTAGACCAGGTTTAGACCTGGTTTAGTCCTGGTTTAGTCCTGGTTTAGACCTGGTTTAGTCCTGGTTTAGTCCTGGTTTAGATCTGGTTTAGACCTGGTTTAGACCTGGTTTAGACCTGGTTTAGTCCTGGTTTAGTCCTGGTTTAGTCCTGGTTTAGACCTGGTTTAGACCTGGTTTAGTCCTGGTTTAGTCCTGGTTTAGTCCTGGTTTAGACCTGGTTTAGACCTGGTTTAGACCTGGTTTAGACCTGGTTTAGTCCTGGTTTAGTCCTGGTTTAGACCTGGTTTAGACCTGGTTTAGTCCTGGTTTAGTCCTGGTTTATTCCTGGTTTAGACCTGGTTTAGACCTGGTTTAGACCTGGTTTAGTCCTGGTTTAGTCCTGGTTTAGTCCTGGTTTAGACCTGGTTTAGACCTGGTTTAGACCTGGTTTAGTCCTGGTTTTATTCCTGGTTTAGACCTGGTTTAGACCAGGTTTAGACCTGGTTTAGACCTGGTTTAGAACTGGTTTAGACCTGGTTTAGTCCTGGTTTAGTCCTGGTTTAGAACTGGTTTAGACCTGGTTTAGACCTGGTTTAGACCAGGTTTAGTCCTGGTTTAGACCTGGTTTAGACCAGATTTAGACCTGGTTTAGTCCTGGTTTAGTCCTGGTTTAGACCTGGTTTAGTCCTGGTTTAGTCCTGGTTTAGATCTGGTTTAGACCTGGTTTAGACCTGGTTTAGACCTGGTTTAGTCCTGGTTTAGTCCTGGTTTAGACCTGGTTTAGATCAGGTTTAGACCTGGTTTAGACCTGGTTTAGACCTGGTTTAGTCCTGGTTTAGTCCTGGTTTAGTCCTGGTTTAGTCCTGGTTTAGACCTGGTTTAGTCCTGGTTTAGTCCTGGTTTAGACCAGGTTTAGACCTGGTTTAGACCTGGTTTAGACCTGGTGTAGTCCTGGTTTAGTCCTGGTTTAGACCTGGTTTAGACCAGGTTTAGACCTGGTTTAGTCCTGGTTTAGACCTAGTTTAGTCCTGGTTTAGACCTGGTTTAGACCTGGTTTAGACCTGGTTTAGACCTGGTTTAGACCTGGTTTAGAACTGATTTAGACCTGGTTTAGTCCTGGTTTAGTCCTGGTTTAGACCTGGTTTGGACCAGGTTTAGACCTGGTTTAGTCCTGGTTTAGACCTGGTTTAGACCTGGTTTAGTCCTGGTTTAGTCCTGGTTTAGACCTGGTTTAGACCTGGTTTAGACCTGGTTTAGTCCTGGTTTAGTCCTGGTTTAGACCTGGTTTAGACCTGGTTTAGTCCTGGTTTAGTCCTGGTTTATTCCTGGTTTAGACCTGGTTTAGTCCTGGTTTAGACCTGGTTTAGACCTGGTTTAGTCCTGGTTTAGTCCTGGTTTAGTCCTGGTTTAGACCTGGTTTAGACCTGGTTTAGACCTGGTTTAGTCCTGGTTTAGTCCTGGTTTAGACCTGGTTTAGACCAGGTTTAGACCAGGTTTAGACCTGGTTTAGTCCTGGTTTAGACCTGGTTTAGACCTGGTTTAGACCTGGTTTAGTCCTGGTTTAGTCCTGGTTTAGACCTGGTTTTGACCAGATTTAGACCTGGTTTAGTCCTGGTTTAGACCTGGTTTAGACCAGGTTTAGACCTGGTTTAGACCTGGTTTAGAACTGGTTTAGACCTGGTTTAGTCCTGGTTTAGTCCTGGTTTAGAACTGGTTTAGACCTGGTTTAGACCTGGTTTAGACCAGGTTTAGTCCTGGTTTAGACCTGGTTTAGACCAGATTTAGACCTGGTTTAGTCCTGGTTTAGTCCTGGTTTAGACCTGGTTTAGTCCTGGTTTAGTCCTGGTTTAGATCTGGTTTAGACCTGGTTTAGACCTGGTTTAGACCTGGTTTAGTCCTGGTTTAGTCCTGGTTTAGACCTGGTTTAGATCAGGTTTAGACCTGGTTTAGAACTGGTTTAGACCTGGTTTAGTCCTGGTTTAGTCCTGGTTTAGACCTGGTTTAGTCCTGGTTTAGTCCTGGTTTAGTCCTGGTTTAGACCTGGTTTAGACCTGGTTTAGTCCTGGTTTAGACCTGGTTTAGACCTGGTTTAGACCTGGTTTAGACCTGGTTTAGTCCTGGTTTAGTCCTGGTTTAGACCTGGTTTAGACCAGGTTTAGACCTGGTTTAGTCCTGGTTTAGACCTGGTTTAGACCTGGTTTAGACCTGGTTTAGACCTGGTTTAGTCCTGGTTTAGTCCTGGTTTAGACCTGGTTTAGACCAGGTTTAGACCTGGTTTAGACCTGGTTTAGACCTGGTTTAGAACTGGTTTAGACCTGGTTTAGACCTGGTTTAGAACTGATTTAGACCTGGTTTAGACCAGGTTTAGACCTGGTTTAGTCCTGGTTTAGACCTGGTTTAGTCCTGGTTTAGACCTGGTTTAGACCTGGTTTAGACCTGGTTTAGTCCTGGTTTAGTCCTGGTTTAGACCTGGTTTAGACCTGGTTTAGACCTGGTTTAGACCTGGTTTAGACCTGGTTTAGACCTGGTTTAGTCCTGGTTTAGACCTGGTTTAGACCAGATTTAGACCTGGTTTAGTCCTGGTTTAGTCCTGGTTTAGACCTGGTTTAGTCCTGGTTTAGTCCTGGTTTAGATCTGGTTTAGACCTGGTTTAGACCTGGTTTAGACCTGGTTTAGTCCTGGTTTAGTCCTGGTTTAGACCTGGTTTAGATCAGGTTTAGACCTGGTTTAGAACTGGTTTAGACCTGGTTTAGACCTGGTTTAGTCCTGGTTTAGACCTGGTTTAGACCTGGTTTAGACCTGGTTTAGACCTGGTTTAGAACTGATTTAGACCTGGTTTAGACCTGGTTTAGACCTGGTTTAGACCTGGTTTAGAACTGGTTTAGACCTGGTTTAGACCTGGTTTAGAACTGGTTTAGACCTGGTTTAGACCTGGTTTAGAACTGATTTAGACCTGGTTTAGACCTGGTTTAGACCTGGTTTAGACCTGGTTTAGACCTGGTTTAGACCTGGTTTAGAACTGGTTTAGACCTGGTTTAGAACTGGTTTAGACCTGGTTTAGTCCTGGTTTAGTCCTGGTTTAGACCTGGTTTAGTCCTGGTTTAGTCCTGGTTTAGTCCTGGTTTAGACCTGGTTTAGTCCTGGTTTAGTCCTGGTTTAGTCCTGGTTTAGACCTGGTTTAGACCAGGTTTAGACCTGGTTTAGTCCTGGTTTAGACCTGGTTTAGTCCTGGTTTAGACCTGGTTTAGACCTGGTTTAGACCTGGTTTAGACCTGGTTTAGTCCTGGTTTAGTCCTGGTTTAGACCTGGTTTAGACCAGGTTTAGACCTGGTTTAGACCTGGTTTAGACCTGGTTTAGACCTGGTTTAGAACTGATTTAGACCTGGTTTAGACCAGGTTTAGACCTG
Source organism: Eucyclogobius newberryi (assembly GCF_026437365.1). Classification (NCBI taxonomy): domain Eukaryota; kingdom Metazoa; phylum Chordata; class Actinopteri; order Gobiiformes; family Gobiidae; genus Eucyclogobius; species Eucyclogobius newberryi. The sequence continues at coordinate 3,684,216 of NW_027316278.1, read as the reverse complement.
GTTTAGTCCTGGTTTAGACCTGGTTTAGTCCTGGTTTAGACCTGGTTTAGACCTGGTTTAGACCTGGTTTAGACCTGGTTTAGTCCTGGTTTAGTCCTGGTTTAGACCTGGTTTAGACCTGGTTTAGACCTGGTTTAGAACTGGTTTAGACCTGGTTTGGACCTGGTTTAGACCTGGTTTAGAACTGGTTTAGACCTGGTTTAGACCTGGTTTAGACCTGGTTTAGAACTGATTTAGACCTGGTTTAGACCTGGTTTAGAACTGATTTAGACCTGGTTTAGTCCTGGTTTAGTCCTGGTTTAGACCTGGTTTGGACCAGGTTTAGACCTGGTTTAGTCCTGGTTTAGACCTGGTTTAGACCTGGTTTAGTCCTGGTTTAGTCCTGGTTTAGTCCTGGTTTAGACCTGGTTTAGACCTGGTTTAGACCTGGTTTAGTCCTGGTTTAGTCCTGGTTTAGACCTGGTTTAGACCTGGTTTAGTCCTGGTTTAGTCCTGGTTTATTCCTGGTTTAGACCTGGTTTAGTCCTGGTTTAGACCTGGTTTAGACCTGGTTTAGTCCTGGTTTAGTCCTGGTTTAGTCCTGGTTTAGACCTGGTTTAGACCTGGTTTAGACCTGGTTTAGTCCTGGTTTAGACCTGGTTTAGTCCTGGTTTAGTCCTGGTTTAGTCCTGGTTTAGACCTGGTTTAGACCAGGTTTAGACCTGGTTTAGTCCTGGTTTAGACCAGGTTTAGACCTGGTTTAGACCTGGTTTAGACCTGGTTTAGACCTGGTTTAGACCTGGTTTAGAACTGATTTAGACCTGGTTTAGACCTGGTTTAGACCTGGTTTAGAACTGGTTTAGACCTGGTTTAGACCTGGTTTAGACCTGGTTTAGAACTGGTTTAGACCTGGTTTAGACCTGGTTTAGAACTGGTTTAGAACTGATTTAGACCTGGTTTAGACCTGGTTTAGACCTGGTTTAGACCTGGTTTAGAACTGGTTTAGACCTGGTTTAGACCTGGTTTAGACCTGGTTTAGAACTGGTTTAGACCTGGTTTAGACCTGGTTTAGACCTGGTTTAGACCTGGTTTAGACCTGGTTTAGAACTGGTTTAGACCTGGTTTAGTCCTGGTTTAGTCCTGGTTTAGTCCTGGTTTAGACCTGGTTTAGTCCTGGTTTAGTCCTGGTTTAGTCCTGGTTTAGACCTGGTTTAGACCAGGTTTAGACCTGGTTTAGTCCTGGTTTAGACCTGGTTTAGACCTGGTTTAGACCTGGTTTAGTCCTGGTTTAGTCCTGGTTTAGACCTGGTTTAGACCAGGTTTAGACCTGGTTTAGACCTGGTTTAGACCTGGTTTAGACCTGGTTTAGACCTGGTTTAGACCTGGTTTAGAACTGATTTAGACCTGGTTTAGACCAGGTTTAGACCTGGTTTAGTCCTGGTTTAGACCTGGTTTAGACCTGGTTTAGACCTGGTTTAGACCTGGTTTAGTCCTGGTTTAGACTTGGTTTAGACCTGGTTTAGACCTGGTTTAGACCTGGTTTAGACCTGGTTTAGACCTGGTTTAGACCTGGTTTAGAACTGATTTAGAACTGGTTTAGACCTGGTTTAGACCTGGTTTAGACCTGGTTTAGACCTGGTTTAGAACTGATTTAGACCTGGTTTAGACCTGGTTTAGAACTGATTTAGACCTGGTTTAGTCCTGGTTTAGTCCTGGTTTAGACCTGGTTTGGACCAGGTTTAGACCTGGTTTAGTCCTGGTTTAGACCTGGTTTAGACCTGGTTTAGTCCTGGTTTAGTCCTGGTTTAGTCCTGGTTTAGACCTGGTTTAGACCTGGTTTAGACCTGGTTTAGTCCTGGTTTAGTCCTGGTTTAGACCTGGTTTAGACCTGGTTTAGTCCTGGTTTAGTCCTGGTTTATTCCTGGTTTAGACCTGGTTTAGTCCTGGTTTAGACCTGGTTTAGACCTGATTTAGTCCTGGTTTAGTCCTGGTTTAGTCCTGGTTTAGACCTGGTTTAGACCTGGTTTAGACCTGCTTTAGTCCTGGTTTAGTCCTGGTTTAGACCTGGTTTAGACCAGGTTTAGACCTGGTTTAGTCCTGGTTTAGACCTGGTTTAGACCTGGTTTAGACCTGGTTTAGTCCTGGTTTAGTCCTGGTTTAGACCTGGTTTTGACCAGATTTAGACCTGGTTTAGTCCTGGTTTAGACCTGGTTTAGACCAGGTTTAGACCTGGTTTAGACCTGGTTTAGAACTGGTTTAGACCTGGTTTAGTCCTGGTTTAGTCCTGGTTTAGAACTGGTTTAGACCTGGTTTAGACCTGGTTTAGACCAGGTTTAGTCCTGGTTTAGACCTGGTTTAGACCAGATTTAGACCTGGTTTAGTCCTGGTTTAGTCCTGGTTTAGACCTGGTTTAGTCCTGGTTTAGTCCTGGTTTAGATCTGGTTTAGACCTGGTTTAGACCTGGTTTAGACCTGGTTTAGTCCTGGTTTAGTCCTGGTTTAGACCTGGTTTAGATCAGGTTTAGACCTGGTTTAAAACTGGTTTAGACCTGGTTTAGTCCTGGTTTAGTCCTGGTTTAGACCTGGTTTAGTCCTGGTTTAGTCCTGGTTTAGTCCTGGTTTAGACCTGGTTTAGTCCTGGTTTAGTCCTGGTTTAGTCCTGGTTTAGACCTGGTTTAGACCAGGTTTAGACCTGGTTTAGTCCTGGTTTAGATCTGGTTTAGTCCTGGTTTAGAACTGATTTAGACCTGGTTTAGACCTGGTTTAGACCTGGTTTAGAACTGGTTTAGACCTGGTTTAGACCTGGTTTAGACCTGGTTTAGAACTGGTTTAGACCTGGTTTAGACCTGGTTTAGAACTGGTTTAGAACTGGTTTAGACCTGGTTTAGACCTGGTTTAGAACTGATTTAGACCTGGTTTAGACCTGGTTTGGACCTGGTTTAGACCTGGTTTAGAACTGGTTTAGACCTGGTTTAGACCTGGTTTAGACCTGGTTTAGAACTGGTTTAGACCTGGTTTAGACCTGGTTTAGACCTGGTTTAGACCTGGTTTAGAACTGGTTTAGACCTGGTTTAGTCCTGGTTTAGTCCTGGTTTAGACCTGGTTTAGTCCTGGTTTAGTCCTGGTTTAGTCCTGGTTTAGACCTGGTTTAGTCCTGGTTTAGTCCTGGTTTAGTCCTGGTTTAGACCTGGTTTAGACCAGGTTTAGACCTGGTTTAGTCCTGGTTTAGACCTGGTTTAGTCCTGGTTTAGACCTGGTTTAGACCTGGTTTAGACCTGGTTCAGACCTGGTTTAGTCCTGGTTTAGTCCTGGTTTAGACCTGGTTTAGACCAGGTTTAGACCTGGTTTAGAACTGATTTAGACCTGGTTTAGACCAGGTTTAGACCTGGTTTAGTCCTGGTTTAGACCTGGTTTAATCCTGGTTTAGACCTGGTTTAGACCTGGTTTAGACCTGGTTTAGACCTGGTTTAGTCCTGGTTTAGTCCTGGTTTAGACCTGGTTTAGACCTGGTTTAGACCTGGTTTAGACCTGGTTTAGACCTGGTTTAGAACTGATATAGACCTGGTTTAGACCTGGTTTAGACCTGGTTTAGACCTGGTTTAGACCTGGTTTAGAACTGGTTTAGACCTGGTTTAGACCTGGTTTAGACCTGGTTTAGTCCTGGTTTAGTCCTGGTTTAGTCCTGGTTTAGACCTGGTTTAGACCTGGTTTAGACCTGGTTTAGTCCTGGTTTAGTCCTGGTTTAGACCTGGTTTAGACCTGGTTTAGTCCTGGTTTAGACCTGGTTTAGACCTGATTTAGTCCTGGTTTAGTCCTGGTTTAGTCCTGGTTTAGACCTGGTTTAGACCTGGTTTAGACCTGCTTTAGTCCTGGTTTAGTCCTGGTTTAGACCTGGTTTAGACCAGGTTTAGACCTGGTTTAGTCCTGGTTTAGACCTGGTTTAGACCTGGTTTAGACCTGGTTTAGTCCTGGTTTAGTCCTGGTTTAGACCTGGTTTTGACCAGATTTAGACCTGGTTTAGTCCTGGTTTAGACCTGGTTTAGACCAGGTTTAGACCTGGTTTAGACCTGGTTTAGAACTGGTTTAGACCTGGTTTAGTCCTGGTTTAGTCCTGGTTTAGAACTGGTTTAGACCTGGTTTAGACCTGGTTTAGACCAGGTTTAGTCCTGGTTTAGACCTGGTTTAGACCAGATTTAGACCTGGTTTAGTCCTGGTTTAGTCCTGGTTTAGACCTGGTTTAGTCCTGGTTTAGTCCTGGTTTAGATCTGGTTTAGACCTGGTTTAGACCTGGTTTGGACCTGGTTTAGTCCTGGTTTAGTCCTGGTTTAGACCTGGTTTAGATCAGGTTTAGACCTGGTTTAGAACTGGTTTAGACCTGGTTTAGTCCTGGTTTAGTCCTGGTTTAGACCTGGTTTAGTCCTGGTTTAGTCCTGGTTTAGTCCTGGTTTAGACCTGGTTTAGTCCTGGTTTAGTCCTGGTTTAGTCCTGGTTTAGACCTGGTTTAGACCAGGTTTAGACCTGGTTTAGTCCTGGTTTAGATCTGGTTTAGTCCTGGTTTAGAACTGATTTAGACCTGGTTTAGACCTGGTTTAGACCTGGTTTAGAACTGGTTTAGACCTGGTTTAGACCTGGTTTATACCTGGTTTAGAACTGGTTTAGACCTGGTTTAGACCTGGTTTAGAACTGGTTTAGAACTGGTTTAGACCTGGTTTAGACCTGGTTTAGAACTGATTTAGACCTGGTTTAGACCTGGTTTAGACCTGGTTTAGAACTGGTTTAGACCTGGTTTAGACCTGGTTTAGACCTGGTTTAGACCTGGTTTAGACCTGGTTTAGACCTGGTTTAGAACTGGTTTAGACCTGGTTTAGTCCTGGTTTAGTCCTGGTTTAGACCTGGTTTAGTCCTGGTTTAGTCCTGGTTTAGTCCTGGTTTAGACCTGGTTTAGTCCTGGTTTAGTCCTGGTTTAGTCCTGGTTTAGACCTGGTTTAGACCAGGTTTAGACCTGGTTTAGTCCTGGTTTAGACCTGGTTTAGTCCTGGTTTAGACCTGGTTTAGACCTGGTTTAGACCTGGTTCAGACCTGGTTTAGTCCTGGTTTAGTCCTGGTTTAGACCTGGTTTAGACCAGGTTTAGACCTGGTTTAGACCTGGTTTAGACCTGGTTTAGACCTGGTTTAGACCTGGTTTAGAACTGATTTAGACCTGGTTTAGACCAGGTTTAGACCTGGTTTAGTCCTGGTTTAGACCTGGTTTAGTCCTGGTTTAGACCTGGTTTAGACCTGGTTTAGACCTGGTTTAGACCTGGTTTAGTCCTGGTTTAGTCCTGGTTTAGACCTGGTTTAGACCTGGTTTAGACCTGGTTTAGACCTGGTTTAGACCTGGTTTAGAACTGATATAGACCTGGTTTAGACCTGGTTTAGACCTGGTTTAGAACTGGTTTAGACCTGGTTTAGACCTGGTTTAGACCTGGTTTAGAACTGGTTTAGACCTGGTTTAGACCTGGTTTAGTCCTGGTTTAGTCCTGGTTTATTCCTGGTTTAGACCTGGTTTAGTCCTGGTTTAGACCTGGTTTAGACCTGATTTAGTCCTGGTTTAGACCTGGTTTAGAACTGATTTAGACCTGGTTTAGACCTGGTTTAGAACTGGTTTAGAACTGGTTTAGACCTGGTTTAGACCTGGTTTAGAACTGATTTAGACCTGGTTTAGACCTGGTTTAGACCTGGTTTAGACCTGGTTTAGAACTGGTTTAGACCTGGTTTAGACCTGGTTTAGACCTGGTTTAGAACTGGTTTAGACCTGGTTTAGACCTGGTTTAGACCTGGTTTAGACCTGGTTTAGACCTGGTTTAGTCCTGGTTTAGTCCTGGTTTAGACCTGGTTTAGATCAGGTTTAGACCTGGTTTAGAATTGGTTTAGACCTGGTTTAGTCCTGGTTTAGTCCTGGTTTAGACCTGGTTTAGTCCTGGTTTAGTCCTGGTTTAGTCCTGGTTTAGACCTGGTTTAGTCCTGGTTTAGTCCTGGTTTAGTCCTGGTTTAGACCTGGTTTAGTCCTGGTTTAGACCTGGTTTAGACCTGGTTTAGACCTGGTTTAGACCTGGTTTAGTCCTGGTTTAGTCCTGGTTTAGACCTGGTTTAGACCAGGTTTAGACCTGGTTTAGACCTGGTTTAGACCTGGTTTAGTCCTGGTTTAGACCAGGTTTAGACCTGGTTTGGTCCTGGTTCAGACCTGGTTTAGTCCTGGTTTAGACCTGGTTTAGACCTGGTTTAGACCTGGTTTAGACCTGGTTTAGACCTGGTTTAGAACTGATTTAGACCTGGTTTAGTCCTGGTTTAGTTCTGGTTTAGACCTGGTTTTGACCAGATTTAGACCTGGTTTAGTCCTGGTTTAGACCTGGTTTAGACCAGGTTTAGACCTGGTTTAGACCTGGTTTAGAACTGGTTTAGACCTGGTTTAGTCCTGGTTTAGTCCTGGTTTAGAACTGGTTTAGACCTGGTTTAGACCTGGTTTAGACCAGGTTTAGTCCTGGTTTAGACCTGGTTTAGACCAGATTTAGACCTGGTTTAGTCCTGGTTTAGTCCTGGTTTAGACCTGGTTTAGTCCTGGTTTAGTCCTGGTTTAGATCTGGTTTAGACCTGGTTTAGACCTGGTTTGGACCTGGTTTAGTCCTGGTTTAGTCCTGGTTTAGACCTGGTTTAGATCAGGTTTAGACCTGGTTTAGAACTGGTTTAGACCTGGTTTAGTCCTGGTTTAGTCCTGGTTTAGACCTGGTTTAGTCCTGGTTTAGTCCTGGTTTAGTCCTGGTTTAGACCTGGTTTAGTCCTGGTTTAGTCCTGGTTTAGTCCTGGTTTAGACCTGGTTTAGACCAGGTTTAGACCTGGTTTAGTCCTGGTTTAGATCTGGTTTAGTCCTGGTTTAGAACTGATTTAGACCTGGTTTAGACCTGGTTTAGACCTGGTTTAGAACTGGTTTAGACCTGGTTTAGACCTGGTTTAGACCTGGTTTAGAACTGGTTTAGACCTGGTTTAGACCTGGTTTAGAACTGGTTTAGAACTGGTTTAGACCTGGTTTAGACCTGGTTTAGAACTGATTTAGACCTGGTTTAGACCTGGTTTAGACCTGGTTTAGACCTGGTTTAGAACTGGTTTAGACCTGGTTTAGACCTGGTTTAGACCTGGTTTAGACCTGGTTTAGACCTGGTTTAGACCTGGTTTAGAACTGGTTTAGACCTGGTTTAGTCCTGGTTTAGTCCTGGTTTAGACCTGGTTTAGTCCTGGTTTAGTCCTGGTTTAGTCCTGGTTTAGACCTGGTTTAGTCCTGGTTTAGTCCTGGTTTAGTCCTGGTTTAGACCTGGTTTAGACCAGGTTTAGACCTGGTTTAGTCCTGGTTTAGACCTGGTTTAGTCCTGGTTTAGACCTGGTTTAGACCTGGTTTAGACCTGGTTCAGACCTGGTTTAGTCCTGGTTTAGTCCTGGTTTAGACCTGGTTTAGACCAGGTTTAGACCTGGTTTAGACCTGGTTTAGACCTGGTTTAGACCTGGTTTAGACCTGGTTTAGACCTGGTTTAGAACTGATTTAGACCTGGTTTAGACCAGGTTTAGACCTGGTTTAGTCCTGGTTTAGACCTGGTTTAGTCCTGGTTTAGACCTGGTTTAGACCTGGTTTAGACCTGGTTTAGACCTGGTTTAGTCCTGGTTTAGACCTGGTTTAGACCTGGTTTAGACCTGGTTTAGACCTGGTTTAGACCTGGTTTAGAACTGATATAGACCTGGTTTAGACCTGGTTTAGACCTGGTTTAGAACTGGTTTAGACCTGGTTTAGACCTGGTTTAGACCTGGTTTAGAACTGGTTTAGACCTGGTTTAGACCTGGTTTAGTCCTGGTTTAGTCCTGGTTTATTCCTGGTTTAGACCTGGTTTAGTCCTGGTTTAGACCTGGTTTAGACCTGATTTAGTCCTGGTTTAGACCTGGTTTAGAACTGATTTAGACCTGGTTTAGACCTGGTTTAGAACTGGTTTAGAACTGGTTTAGACCTGGTTTAGACCTGGTTTAGAACTGATTTAGACCTGGTTTAGACCTGGTTTAGACCTGGTTTAGACCTGGTTTAGAACTGGTTTAGACCTGGTTTAGACCTGGTTTAGACCTGGTTTAGAACTGGTTTAGACCTGGTTTAGACCTGGTTTAGACCTGGTTTAGACCTGGTTTAGACCTGGTTTAGTCCTGGTTTAGTCCTGGTTTAGACCTGGTTTAGATCAGGTTTAGACCTGGTTTAGAATTGGTTTAGACCTGGTTTAGTCCTGGTTTAGTCCTGGTTTAGACCTGGTTTAGTCCTGGTTTAGTCCTGGTTTAGTCCTGGTTTAGACCTGGTTTAGTCCTGGTTTAGTCCTGGTTTAGTCCTGGTTTAGACCTGGTTTAGTCCTGGTTTAGACCTGGTTTAGACCTGGTTTAGACCTGGTTTAGACCTGGTTTAGTCCTGGTTTAGTCCTGGTTTAGACCTGGTTTAGACCAGGTTTAGACCTGGTTTAGACCTGGTTTAGACCTGGTTTAGTCCTGGTTTAGACCAGGTTTAGACCTGGTTTGGTCCTGGTTTAGACCTGGTTTAGTCCTGGTTTAGACCTGGTTTAGACCTGGTTTAGACCTGGTTTAGACCTGGTTTAGACCTGGTTTAGACCTGGTTTAGAACTGATTTAGACCTGGTTTAGACCTGGTTTAGACCTGGTTTAGAACTGGTTTAGACCTGGTTTAGACCTGGTTTAGACCTGGTTTAGACCTGGTTTAGTCCTGGTTTAGACCTGGTTTAGATCAGGTTTAGACCTGGTTTAGAATTGGTTTAGACCTGGTTTAGTCCTGGTTTAGTCCTGGTTTAGACCTGGTTTAGTCCTGGTTTAGTCCTGGTTTAGTCCTGGTTTAGACCTGGTTTAGTCCTGGTTTAGTCCTGGTTTAGTCCTGGTTTAGACCTGGTTTAGTCCTGGTTTAGACCTGGTTTAGACCTGGTTTAGACCTGGTTTAGTCCTGGTTTAGTCCTGGTTTAGACCTGGTTTAGACCAGGTTTAGACCTTGTTTAGACCTGGTTTAGACCTGGTTTAGACCTGGTTTAGACCTGGTTTAGACCTGGTTTAGTCCTGGTTTAGACCAGGTTTAGACCTGGTTTGGTCCTGGTTTAGACCTGGTTTAGTCCTGGTTTAGACCTGGTTTAGACCTGGTTTAGACCTGGTTTAGACCTGGTTTAGACCTGGTTTAGACCTGGTTTAGACCTGGTTTAGAACTGATTTAGACCTGGTTTAGACCTGGTTTAGAACTGGTTTAGACCTGGTTTAGACCTGGTTTAGAACTGGTTTAGAACTGGTTTAGACCTGGTTTAGACCTGGTTTAGAACTGATTTAGACCTGGTTTAGACCTGGTTTAGACCTGGTTTAGACCTGGTTTAGACCTGGTTTAGAACTGGTTTAGTCCTGGTTTAGACCTGGTTTAGACCAGATTTAGACCTGGTTTAGTCCTGGTTTAGACCTGGTTTAGACCAGGTTTAGACCTGGTTTAGACCTGGTTTAGTCCTGGTTTAGACCTGGTTTAGACCAGGTTTAGACCTGGTTTAGTCCTGGTTTAGACCTGGTTTAGTCCTGGTTTAGACCTGGTTTAGACCTGGTTTAGACCTGGTTTAGACCTGGTTTAGAACTGGTTAATCCTGGTTTAGTCCTGGTTTAGACCTGGTTTAGATCAGGTTTAGACCTGGTTTAGAACTGGTTTAGACCTGGTTTAGTCCTGGTTTAGTCCTGGTTTAGACCTGGTTTAGTCCTGGTTTAGTCCTGGTTTAGTCCTGGTTTAGACCTGGTTTAGTCCTGGTTTAGTCCTGGTTTAGTCCTGGTTTAGACCTGGTTTAGACCAGGTTTAGACCTGGTTTAGTCCTGGTTTAGACCTGGTTTAGTCCTGGTTTAGACCTGGTTTAGACCTGGTTTAGACCTGGTTTAGACCTGGTTTAGAACTGATTTAGACCTGGTTTAGACCTGGTTTAGACCTGGTTTAGAACTGGTTTAGACCTGGTTTAGACCTGGTTTAGACCTGGTTTAGAACTGGTTTAGACCTGGTTTAGACCTGGTTTAGAACTGGTTTAGACCTGGTTTAGACCTGGTTTGGACCTGGTTTAGAACTGGTTTAGACCTGGTTTAGACCTGGTTTAGACCTGGTTTAGACCTGGTTTAGACCTGGTTTAGTCCTGGTTTAGTCCTGGTTTAGACCTGGTTTAGTCCTGGTTTAGTCCTGGTTTAGTCCTGGTTTAGACCTGGTTTAGTCCTGGTTTAGACCAGGTTTAGACCTGGTTTGGTCCTGGTTTAGACCTGGTTTAGTCCTGGTTTAGACCTGGTTTAGACCTGGTTTAGACCTGGTTTAGACCTGGTTTAGAACTGGTTTAGACCTGGTTTAGACCTGGTTTAGACCTGGTTTAGAACTGATTTAGACCTGGTTTAGACCTGGTTTAGACCTGGTTTAGAACTGGTTTAGACCTGGTTTAGACCTGGTTTAGACCTGGTTTAGACCTGGTTTAGTCCTGGTTTAGTCCTGGTTTAGACCTGGTTTAGATCAGGTTTAGACCTGGTTTAGAATTGGTTTAGACCTGGTTTAGTCCTGGTTTAGTCCTGGTTTAGACCTGGTTTAGTCCTGGTTTAGTCCTGGTTTAGTCCTGGTTTAGACCTGGTTTAGTCCTGGTTTAGTCCTGGTTTAGTCCTGGTTTAGACCTGGTTTAGTCCTGGTTTAGACCTGGTTTAGACCTGGTTTAGACCTGGTTTAGACCTGGTTTAGTCCTGGTTTAGTCCTGGTTTAGACCTGGTTTAGACCAGGTTTAGACCTTGTTTAGACCTGGTTTAGACCTGGTTTAGACCTGGTTTAGACCTGGTTTAGACCTGGTTTAGTCCTGGTTTAGTCCTGGTTTAGACCTGGTTTGGTCCTGGTTTAGACCTGGTTTAGTCCTGGTTTAGACCTGGTTTAGACCTGGTTTAGACCTGGTTTAGACCTGGTTTAGTCATGGTTTAGACCTGGTTTAGACCTGGTTTAGAACTGATTTAGACCTGGTTTAGACCTGGTTTAGAACTGGTTTAGACCTGGTTTAGACCTGGTTTAGAACTGGTTTAGAACTGGTTTAGACCTGGTTTAGACCTGGTTTAGAACTGATTTAGACCTGGTTTAGACCTGGTTTAGACCTGGTTTAGACCTGGTTTAGAACTGGTTTAGTCCTGGTTTAGACCTGGTTTAGACCAGATTTAGACCTGGTTTAGTCCTGGTTTAGACCTGGTTTAGACCAGGTTTAGACCTGGTTTAGACCTGGTTTAGTCCTGGTTTAGACCTGGTTTAGACCAGGTTTAGACCTGGTTTAGTCCTGGTTTAGACCTGGTTTAGTCCTGGTTTAGACCTGGTTTAGACCTGGTTTAGACCTGGTTTAGACCTGGTTTAGAACTGGTTAATCCTGGTTTAGTCCTGGTTTAGACCTGGTTTAGATCAGGTTTAGACCTGGTTTAGAACTGGTTTAGACCTGGTTTAGTCCTGGTTTAGTCCTGGTTTAGACCTGGTTTAGTCCTGGTTTAGTCCTGGTTTAGTCCTGGTTTAGACCTGGTTTAGTCCTGGTTTAGTCCTGGTTTAGTCCTGGTTTAGACCTGGTTTAGACCAGGTTTAGACCTGGTTTAGTCCTGGTTTAGACCTGGTTTAGTCCTGGTTTAGACCTGGTTTAGACCTGGTTTAGACCTGGTTTAGACCTGGTTTAGACCTGGTTTAGAACTGATTTAGACCTGGTTTAGACCTGGTTTAGACCTGGTTTAGAACTGGTTTAGACCTGGTTTAGACCTGGTTTAGACCTGGTTTAGAACTGGTTTAGACCTGGTTTAGACCTGGTTTAGAACTGGTTTAGACCTGGTTTAGACCTGGTTTGGACCTGGTTTAGAACTGGTTTAGACCTGGTTTAGACCTGGTTTAGACCTGGTTTAGACCTGGTTTAGACCTGGTTTAGAACTGGTTTAGACCTGGTTTAGTCCTGGTTTAGTCCTGGTTTAGACCTGGTTTAGTCCTGGTTTAGTCCTGGTTTAGTCCTGGTTTAGACCTGGTTTAGTCCTGGTTTAGTCCTGGTTTAGTCCTGGTTTAGACCTGGTTTAGACCAGGTTTAGACCTGGTTTAGTCCTGGTTTAGACCTGGTTTAGTCCTGGTTTAGACCTGGTTTAGACCTGGTTTAGACCTGGTTTAGACCTGGTTTAGTCCTGGTTTAGTCCTGGTTTAGACCTGGTTTAGACCTGGTTTAGACCTGGTTTAGACCTGGTTTAGACCTGGTTTAGACCTGATTTAGACCTGGTTTAGACCAGGTTTAGACCTGGTTTAGTCCTGGTTTAGACCTGGTTTAGTCCTGGTTTAGACCTGGTTTAGACCTGGTTTAGACCTGGTTTAGACCTGGTTTAGTCCTGGTTTAGTCCTGGTTTAGACCTGGTTTAGACCTGGTTTAGACCTGGTTTAGACCTGGTTTAGAACTGGTTTAGACCTGGTTTAGACCTGGTTTAGACCTGGTTTAGAACTGGTTTAGACCTGGTTTAGACCTGGTTTAGACCTGGTTTAGAACTGGTTTAGACCTGGTTTAGACCTGGTTTAGACCTGGTTTAGAACTGATTTAGACCTGGTTTAGACCTGGTTTAGAACTGGTTTAGAACTGGTTTAAACCTGGTTTAGACCTGGTTTAGAACTGATTTAGACCTGGTTTAGACCTGGTTTAGACCTGGTTTAGACCTGGTTTAGAACTGATTTAGACCTGGTTTAGACCTGGTTTAGACCTGGTTTAGACCTGGTTTAGAACTGGTTTAGACCTGGTTTAGACCTGGTTTAGACCTGGTTTAGACCTGATTTAGACCTGGTTTAGACCTGGTTTAGACCTGGTTTAGACCTGGTTTAGAACTGGTTTAGACCTGGTTTAGACCTGGTTTAGACCTGGTTTAGAACTGGTTTAGACCTGGTTTAGACCTGGTTTAGAATTGGTTTAGACCTGGTTTAGTCCTGGTTTAGTCCTGGTTTAGACCTGGTTTAGTCCTGGTTTAGTCCTGGTTTAGTCCTGGTTTAGACCTGGTTTAGTCCTGGTTTAGTCCTGGTTTAGTCCTGGTTTAGACCTGGTTTAGACCAGGTTTAGACCTGGTTTAGTCCTGGTTTAGACCTGGTTTAGTCCTGGTTTAGACCTGGTTTAGACCTGGTTTAGACCTGGTTTAGACCTGGTTTAGTCCTGGTTTAGACCTGGTTTAGACCTGGTTTAGACCTGGTTTAGAACAGGTCTGGTTTAGAAGTGGTTTAGACCTGGTTTAGACCTGGTTTAGACCTGGTTTAGAACAGGTCTGGTTTAGAAGTGGTTTAGACCTGGTTTAGACCTGGTTTAGAACTGATTTAGACCTGGTTTAGACCTGGTTTAGACCTGGTTTAGACCTGGTTTAGAACTGGTTTAGTCCTGGTTTAGACCTGGTTTAGACCAGATTTAGACCTGGTTTAGTCCTGGTTTGGACCTGGTTTAGACCAGGTTTAGACCTGGTTAAGACCTGGTTTAGTCCTGGTTTAGACCTGGTTTAGACCAGGTTTAGACCTGGTTTAGTCCTGGTTTAGACCTGGTTTAGTCCTGGTTTAGACCTGGTTTAGACCTGGTTTAGACCTGGTTTAGACCTGGTTTAGTCCTGGTTTAGTCCTGGTTTAGACCGGGTTTGGTCCTGGTTTAGACCTGGTTTAGACCTGGTTTAGACCTGGTTTAGACCTGGTTTAGACCTGGTTTAGACCTGGTTTGGACCTGGTTTAGTCCTGGTTTAGTCCTGGTTTAGACCTGGTTTAGACCTGGTTTAGACCTGGTTTAGACCTGGTTTAGACCTGGTTTAGAACTGATTTAGACCTGGTTTAGACCTGGTTTAGACCTGGTTTAGAACTGGTTTAGACCTGGTTTAGACCTGGTTTAGAACTGGTTTAGAAGTGGTTTAGACCTGGTTTAGACCTGGTTTAGAACTGATTTAGACCTGGTTTAGACCTGGTTTAGACCTGGTTTAGACCTGGTTTAGAACTGGTTTAGTCCTGGTTTAGACCTGGTTTAGACCAGATTTAGACCTGGTTTAGTCCTGGTTTGGACCTGGTTTAGACCAGGTTTAGACCTGGTTTAGACCTGGTTTAGTCCTGGTTTAGACCTGGTTTAGACCAGGTTTAGACCTGGTTTAGTCCTGGTTTAGACCTGGTTTAGTCCTGGTTTAGACCTGGTTTAGACCTGGTTTAGACCTGGTTTAGACCTGGTTTAGTCCTGGTTTAGTCCTGGTTTAGACCGGGTTTAGAACTGGTTTAGAACTGGTTTAGACCTGGTTTAGACCTGGTTTAGAACTGATTTAGACCTGGTTTAGACCTGGTTTAGACCTGGTTTAGACCTGGTTTAGACCTGGTTTGGACCTGGTTTAGACCTGGTTTAGAACTGGTTTAGACCTGGTTTAGAACTGGTTTAGACCTGGTTTAGACCTGGTTTAGACCTGGTTTAGAACTGGTTTAGACCTGGTTTAGAACTGGTTTAGACCTGGTTTAGACCTGGTTTAGACCTGGTTTAGACCTGGTTTAGAACTGGTTTAGACCTGGTTTAGACCTGGTTTAGACCTGGTTTAGACTTGGTTTAGACCTGGTTTAGAACTGGTTTAGACCTGGTTTAGACCTGGTTTAGACCTGGTTTAGAACTGGTTTAGACCTGGTTTAGAACTGGTTTAGACCTGGTTTAGAACTGGTTTAGACCTGGTTTAGAACTGGTTTAGAACTGGTTTAGACCTGGTTTAGACCTGGTTTAGACCTGGTTTAGACCTGGTTTAGAACTGGTTTAGACCTGGTTTAGAACTGGTTTAGACCTGGTTTAGACCTGGTTTAGACCTGGTTTAGACCTGGTTTAGAACTGGTTTAGACCTGGTTTAGAACTGGTTTAGACCTGGTTTAGAACTGGTTTAGACCTGGTTTAGAACTGGTTTAGACCTGGTTTAGACCTGGTTTAGAACTGGTTTAGACCTGGTTTAGAACTGGTTTAGACCTGGTTTAGACCTGGTTTAGACCTGGTTTAGACCTGGTTTAGAACTGGTTTAGACCTGGTTTAGACCTGGTTTAGTCCTGGTTTAGTCCTGGTTTAGACCTGGTTTAGTCCTGGTTTAGTCCTGGTTTAGTCCTGGTTTAGACCTGGTTTAGTCCTGGTTTAGTCCTGGTTTAGTCCTGGTTTAGACCTGGTTTAGTCCTGGTTTAGACCTGGTTTAGTGCTGGTTTAGACCTGGTTTAGACCTGGTTTAGACCTGGTTTAGACCTGGTTTAGACCTGGTTTAGACCTGGTTTAGACCAGGTTTAGACCTTGTTTAGACCTGGTTTAGTCCTGGTTTAGACCTGGTTTAGACCTGGTTTAGTCCTGGTTTAGTCCTGGTTTAGACCTGGTTTAGACCAGGTTTAGACCTTGTTTAGACCTGGTTTAGACCTGGTTTAGACCTGGTTTAGACCTGGTTTAGACCTGGTTTAGAACTGATTTAGACCTGGTTTGGTCCTGGTTTAGACCTGGTTTAGTCCTGGTTTAGACCTGGTTTAGACCTGGTTTAGACCTGGTTTAGACCTGGTTTAGTCCTGGTTTAGTCCTGGTTTAGACCTGGTTTAGATCTGGTTTAGACCTGGTTTAGACCTGGTTTAGAACTGATTTAGACCTGGTTTAGACCTGGTTTAGACCTGGTTTAGAACTGGTTTAGACCTGGTTTAGACCTGGTTTAGACCTGGTTTAGAACTGGTTTAGACCTGGTTTAGACCTGGTTTAGAACTGGTTTAGAACTGGTTTAGACCTGGTTTAGACCTGGTTTAGACCTGGTTTAGAACTGATTTAGACCTGGTTTGGTCCTGGTTTAGACCTGGTTTAGTCCTGGTTTAGACCTGGTTTAGACCTGGTTTAGACCTGGTTTAGACCTGGTTTAGTCCTGGTTTAGTCCTGGTTTAGACCTGGTTTAGACCTGGTTTAGACCTGGTTTAGACCTGGTTTAGACCTGGTTTAGAACTGATTTAGACCTGGTTTAGACCTGGTTTAGACCTGGTTTAGAACTGGTTTAGACCTGGTTTAGACCTGGTTTAGACCTGGTTTAGAACTGGTTTAGACCTGTTTTAGACCTGGTTTAGAACTGGTTTAGAACTGGTTTAGACCTGGTTTAGACCTGGTTTAGAACTGATTTAGACCTGGTTTAGACCTGGTTTAGACCTGGTTTAGACCTGGTTTAGAACTGGTTTAGTCCTGGTTTAGACCTGGTTTAGACCAGATTTAGACCTGGTTTAGTCCTGGTTTAGACCTGGTTTAGACCTGGTTTAGTCCTGGTTTAGACCTGGTTTAGACCAGGTTTAGACCTGGTTTAGTCCTGGTTTAGACCTGGTTTAGTCCTGGTTTAGACCTGGTTTAGACCTGGTTTAGACCTGGTTTAGACCTGGTTTAGACCTGGTTTAGAACTGGTTTAGTCCTGGTTTAGTCCTGGTTTAGACCTGGTTTAGATCAGGTTTAGACCTGGTTTAGAACTGGTTTAGACCTGGTTTAGTCCTGGTTTAGTCCTGGTTTAGACCTGGTTTAGTCCTGGTTTAGTCCTGGTTTAGTCCTGGTTTTGACCTGGTTTAGTCCTGGTTTAGTCCTGGTTTAGTCCTGGTTTAGACCTGGTTTAGACCAGGTTTAGACCTGGTTTAGTCCTGGTTTAGACCTGGTTTAGTCCTGGTTTAGACCTGGTTTAGACCTGGTTTAGACCTGGTTTAGACCTGGTTTAGACCTGGTTTAGAACTGATTTAGAACTGGTTTAGACCTGGTTTAGACCTGGTTTAGAACTGGTTTAGACCTGGTTTAGACCTGGTTTAGACCTGGTTTAGAACTGGTTTAGACCTGGTTTAGACCTGGTTTAGAACTGGTTTAGAACTGGTTTAGACCTGGTTTAGACCTGGTTTAGAACTGATTTAGACCTGGTTTAGACCTGGTTTAGACCTGGTTTAGACCTGGTTTAGAACTGGTTTAGACCTGGTTTAGACCTGGTTTAGACCTGGTTTAGAACTGGTTTAGACCTGGTTTAGACCTGGTTTAGAACTGGTTTAGACCTGGTTTAGTCCTGGTTTAGTCCTGGTTTAGACCTGGTTTAGTCCTGGTTTAGTCCTGGTTTAGTCCTGGTTTAGACCTGGTTTAGACCTGGTTTAGACCTGGTTTAGACCTGGTTTAGACCTGGTTTAGACCTGGTTTAGAACTGGTTTAGACCTGGTTTAGAACTGGTTTAGACCTGGTTTAGACCTGGTTTAGACCTGGTTTAGAACTGGTTTAGACCTGGTTTAGAACTGGTTTAGACCTGGTTTAGACCTGGTTTAGACCTGGTTTAGACCTGGTTTAGACCTGGTTTAGACTTGGTTTAGACCTGGTTTAGAACTGGTTTAGACCTGGTTTAGACCTGGTTTAGACCTGGTTTAGAACTGGTTTAGACCTGGTTTAGAACTGGTTTAGACCTGCTTTAGAACTGGTTTAGACCTGGTTTAGAACTGGTTTAGACCTGGTTTAGACCTGGTTTAGACCTGGTTTAGACCTGGTTTAGAACTGGTTTAGACCTGGTTTAGAACTGGTTTAGACCTGGTTTAGAACTGGTTTGGACCTGGTTTAGACTTGGTTTAGACCTGGTTTAGACCTGGTTTAGAACTGGTTTAGACCTGGTTTAGAACTGGTTTAGACCTGGTTTAGAACTGGTTTAGACCTGGTTTAGAACTGGTTTAGACCTGGTTTAGACCTGGTTTAGAACTGGTTTAGACCTGGTTTAGAACTGGTTTAGACCTGGTTTAGACCTGGTTTAGACCTGGTTTAGACCTGGTTTAGAACTGGTTTAGACCTGGTTTAGACCTGGTTTAGTCCTGGTTTAGTCCTGGTTTAGACCTGGTTTAGTCCTGGTTTAGTCCTGGTTTAGTCCTGGTTTAGTCCTGGTTTAGTCCTGGTTTAGTCCTGGTTTAGTCCTGGTTTAGACCTGGTTTAGTCCTGGTTTAGACCTGGTTTAGTCCTGGTTTAGACCTGGTTTAGACCTGGTTTAGACCTGGTTTAGTCCTGGTTTAGTCCTGGTTTAGACCTGGTTTAGACCAGGTTTAGACCTTGTTTAGACCTGGTTTAGACCTGGTTTAGACCTGGTTTAGACCTGGTTTAGACCTGGTTTAGAACTGATTTAGACCTGGTTTGGTCCTGGTTTAGACCTGGTTTAGTCCTGGTTTAGACCTGGTTTAGACCTGGTTTAGACCTGGTTTAGACCTGGTTTAGTCCTGGTTTAGTCCTGGTTTAGACCTGGTTTAGACCTGGTTTAGACCTGGTTTAGACCTGGTTTAGACCTGGTTTAGAACTGATTTAGACCTGGTTTAGACCTGGTTTAGACCTGGTTTAGAACTGGTTTAGACCTGGTTTAGACCTGGTTTAGACCTGGTTTAGAACTGGTTTAGACCTGGTTTAGACCTGGTTTAGAACTGGTTTAGAACTGGTTTAGACCTGGTTTAGACCTGGTTTAGACCTGGTTTAGAACTGATTTAGACCTGGTTTGGTCCTGGTTTAGACCTGGTTTAGTCCTGGTTTAGACCTGGTTTAGACCTGGTTTAGACCTGGTTTAGACCTGGTTTAGTCCTGGTTTTGTCCTGGTTTAGACCTGGTTTAGACCTGGTTTATACCTGGTTTAGACCTGGTTTAGACCTGGTTTAGAACTGATTTAGACCTGGTTTAGACCTGGTTTAGACCTGGTTTAGAACTGGTTTAGACCTGGTTTAGACCTGGTTTAGACCTGGTTTAGAACTGGTTTAGACCTGGTTTAGACCTGGTTTAGAACTGGTTTAGAACTGGTTTAGACCTGGTTTAGACCTGGTTTAGAACTGATTTAGACCTGGTTTAGACCTGGTTTAGACCTGGTTTAGACCTGGTTTAGAACTGGTTTAGTCCTGGTTTAGACCTGGTTTAGACCAGATTTAGACCTGGTTTAGTCCTGGTTTAGACCTGGTTTAGACCTGGTTTAGTCCTGGTTTAGACCTGGTTTAGACCAGGTTTAGACCTGGTTTAGTCCTGGTTTAGACCTGGTTTAGACCTGGTTTAGACCTGGTTTAGACCTGGTTTAGACCTGGTTTAGAACTGGTTTAGTCCTGGTTTAGTCCTGGTTTAGACCTGGTTTAGATCAGGTTTAGACCTGGTTTAGAACTGGTTTAGACCTGGTTTAGTCCTGGTTTAGTCCTGGTTTAGACCTGGTTTAGTCCTGGTTTAGTCCTGGTTTAGTCCTGGTTTAGACCTGGTTTAGTCCTGGTTTAGTCCTGGTTTAGTCCTGGTTTAGACCTGGTTTAGACCAGGTTTAGACCTGGTTTAGTCCTGGTTTAGACCTGGTTTAGTCCTGGTTTAGACCTGGTTTAGACCTGGTTTAGACCTGGTTTAGACCTGGTTTAGAACTGATTTAGAACTGGTTTAGACCTGGTTTAGACCTGGTTTAGAACTGGTTTAGACCTGGTTTAGACCTGGTTTAGACCTGGTTTAGAACTGGTTTAGACCTGGTTTAGACCTGGTTTAGAACTGGTTTAGAACTGGTTTAGACCTGGTTTAGACCTGGTTTAGAACTGATTTAGACCTGGTTTAGACCTGGTTTAGACCTGGTTTAGACCTGGTTTAGAACTGGTTTAGACCTGGTTTAGACCTGGTTTAGACCTGGTTTAGACCTGGTTTAGACCTGGTTTAGAACTGGTTTAGACCTGGTTTAGTCCTGGTTTAGTCCTGGTTTAGACCTGGTTTAGTCCTGGTTTAGTCCTGGTTTAGTCCTGGTTTAGACCTGGTTTAGTCCTGGTTTAGTCCTGGTTTAGTCCTGGTTTAGACCTGGTTTAGACCAGGTTTAGACCTGGTTTAGTCCTGGTTTAGACCTGGTTTAGTCCTGGTTTAGACCTGGTTTAGACCTGGTTTAGACCTGGTTTAGACCTGGTTTAGTCCTGGTTTAGTCCTGGTTTAGACCTGGTTTAGAGCAGGTTTAGACCTGGTTTAGACCTGGTTTAGACCTGGTTTAGACCTGGTTTAGTCCTGGTTTAGTCCTGGTTTAGACCTGGTTTAGACCTGGTTTAGACCTGGTTTAGACCTGGTTTAGACCTGGTTTAGACCTGGTTTAGAACTGGTTTAGACCTGGTTTAGACCTGGTTTAGACCTGGTTTAGACCTGGTTTAGACCTGGTTTAGAACTGGTTTAGAACTGGTTTAGACCTGGTTTAGACCTGGTTTAGACCTGGTTTAGACCTGGTTTAGACCTGGTTTAGAACTGGTTTAGACCTGGTTTAGACCTGGTTTAGACCTGGTTTGGACCTGGTTTAGACCTGGTTTAGACCTGGTTTAGAACTGGTTTAGAACTGGTTTAGACCTGGTTTAGACCTGGTTTAGAACTGATTTAGACCTGGTTTAGACCTGGTTTAGACCTGGTTTAGACCTGGTTTAGAACTGGTTTAGACCTGGTTTAGACCTGGTTTAGACCTGGTTTAGAACTGGTTTAGACCTGGTTTAGACCTGGTTTGGACCTGGTTTAGACCTGGTTTAGACCTGGTTTAGTCCTGGTTTAGTCCTGGTTTAGACCTGGTTTAGATCAGGTTTAGACCTGGTTTAGAATTGGTTTAGACCTGGTTTAGTCCTGGTTTAGTCCTGGTTTAGACCTGGTTTAGTCCTGGTTTAGTCCTGGTTTAGTCCTGGTTTAGACCTGGTTTAGTCCTGGTTTAGTCCTGGTTTAGTCCTGGTTTAGACCTGGTTTAGACCAGGTTTAGACCTTGTTTAGTCCTGGTTTAGACCTGGTTTAGTCCTGGTTTAGACCTGGTTTAGACCTGGTTTAGACCTGGTTTAGACCTGGTTTAGTCCTGGTTTAGTCCTGGTTTAGACCTGGTTTAGACCAGGTTTAGACCTTGTTTAGACCTGGTTTAGACCTGGTTTAGACCTGGTTTAGAACTGATTTAGACCTGGTTTAGACCAGGTTTAGACCTGGTTTGGTCCTGGTTTAGACCTGGTTTAGTCCTGGTTTAGATCTGGTTTAGACCTGGTTTAGACCTGGTTTAGACCTGGTTTAGACCTGGTTTAGACCTGGTTTAGACCTGGTTTAGACCTGGTTTAGACCTGGTTTAGAACTGGTTTAGACCTGGTTTAGACCTGGTTTAGACCTGGTTTAGAACTGGTTTAGACATGGTTTAGACCTGGTTTAGAACTGGTTTAGAACTGGTTTAGACCTGGTTTAGACCTGGTTTAGAACTGATTTAGACCTGGTTTAGACCTGGTTTAGACCTGGTTTAGACCTGGTTTAGAACTGGTTTAGTCCTGGTTTAGACCTGGTTTAGACCAGATTTAGACCTGGTTTAGTCCTGGTTTAGACCTGGTTTAGACCAGGTTTAGACCTGGTTTAGACCTGGTTTAGTCCTGGTTTAGACCTGGTTTAGACCAGGTTTAGACCTGGTTTAGTCCTGGTTTAGACCTGGTTTAGTCCTGGTTTAGACCTGGTTTAGACCTGGTTTAGACCTGGTTTAGACCTGGTTTAGTCCTGGTTTAGTCCTGGTTTAGACCTGGTTTAGAACTGGTTTAGACCTGGTTTAGACCTGGTTTAGACCTGGTTTAGAACTGATTTAGACCTGGTTTAGACCTGGTTTAGACCTGGTTTAGACCTGGTTTAGACCTGGTTTAGACCTGGTTTAGAACTGGTTTAGACCTGGTTTAGACCTGGTTTAGACCAGGTTTAGACCTGGTTTAGACCTGGTTTAGACCTGGTTTAGACCTGGTTTAGAACTGATTTAGACCTGGTTTGGTCCTGGTTTAGACCTGGTTTAGTCCTGGTTTAGACCTGGTTTAGACCTGGTTTAGACCTGGTTTAGACCTGGTTTAGTCCTGGTTTAGTCCTGGTTTAGACCTGGTTTAGACCTGGTTTAGACCTGGTTTAGACCTGGTTTAGACCTGGTTTAGAACTGATTTAGACCTGGTTTAGACCTGGTTTAGACCTGGTTTAGAACTGGTTTAGACCTGGTTTAGACCTGGTTTAGACCTGGTTTAGAACTGGTTTAGACCTGGTTTAGACCTGGTTTAGAACTGGTTTAGAACTGGTTTAGACCTGGTTTAGACCTGGTTTAGACCTGGTTTAGAACTGATTTAGACCTGGTTTGGTCCTGGTTTAGACCTGGTTTAGTCCTGGTTTAGACCTGGTTTAGACCTGGTTTAGACCTGGTTTAGACCTGGTTTAGTCCTGGTTTAGTCCTGGTTTAGACCTGGTTTAGACCTGGTTTAGACCTGGTTTAGACCTGGTTTAGACCTGGTTTAGAACTGATTTAGACCTGGTTTAGACCTGGTTTAGACCTGGTTTAGAACTGGTTTAGACCTGGTTTAGACCTGGTTTAGACCTGGTTTAGAACTGGTTTAGACCTGGTTTAGACCTGGTTTAGAACTGGTTTAGAACTGGTTTAGACCTGGTTTAGACCTGGTTTAGAACTGATTTAGACCTGGTTTAGACCTGGTTTAGACCTGGTTTAGACCTGGTTTAGTCCTGGTTTAGACCTGGTTTAGTCCTGGTTTAGTCCTGGTTTAGTCCTGGTTTAGACCTGGTTTAGTCCTGGTTTAGTCCTGGTTTAGTCCTGGTTTAGACCTGGTTTAGACCAGGTTTAGACCTGGTTTAGTCCTGGTTTAGACCTGGTTTAGTCCTGGTTTAGACCTGGTTTAGACCTGGTTTAGACCTGGTTTAGACCTGGTTTAGACCTGGTTTAGAACTGATTTAGAACTGGTTTAGACCTGGTTTAGACCTGGTTTAGAACTGGTTTAGACCTGGTTTAGACCTGGTTTAGACCTGGTTTAGAACTGGTTTAGACCTGGTTTAGACCTGGTTTAGAACTGGTTTAGAACTGGTTTAGACCTGGTTTAGACCTGGTTTAGAACTGATTTAGACCTGGTTTAGACCTGGTTTAGACCTGGTTTAGACCTGGTTTAGAACTGGTTTAGACCTGGTTTAGACCTGGTTTAGACCTGGTTTAGAACTGGTTTAGACCTGGTTTAGACCTGGTTTAGACCTGGTTTAGACCTGGTTTAGAACTGGTTTAGACCTGGTTTAGTCCTGGTTTAGTCCTGGTTTAGACCTGGTTTAGTCCTGGTTTAGTCCTGGTTTAGTCCTGGTTTAGACCTGGTTTAGTCCTGGTTTAGTCCTGGTTTAGTCCTGGTTTAGACCTGGTTTAGTCCTGGTTTAGACCTGGTTTAGTCCTGGTTTAGACCTGGTTTAGACCTGGTTTAGACCTGGTTTAGACCTGGTTTAGTCCTGGTTTAGTCCTGGTTTAGAGCAGGTTTAGACCTGGTTTAGACCTGGTTTAGACCTGGTTTAGACCTGGTTTAGTCCTGGTTTAGTCCTGGTTTAGACCTGGTTTAGACCTGGTTTAGACCTGGTTTAGACCTGGTTTAGACCTGGTTTAGAACTGGTTTAGACCTGGTTTAGACCTGGTTTAGACCTGGTTTAGACCTGGTTTAGACCTGGTTTAGA
This sequence comes from Eucyclogobius newberryi, assembly GCF_026437365.1. Lineage (NCBI taxonomy): Eukaryota > Metazoa > Chordata > Actinopteri > Gobiiformes > Gobiidae > Eucyclogobius > Eucyclogobius newberryi. The sequence goes on along the minus strand of NW_027316278.1, from coordinate 3,660,738 downwards.
ACTGGTTTAGAACTGGTTTAGACCTGGTTTAGACCTGGTTTAGACCTGGTTTAGACCTGGTTTAGAACTGGTTTAGACCTGGTTTAGAACTGATTTAGACCTGGTTTAGACCTGGTTTAGACCTGGTTTAGACCTGGTTTAGAACTGGTTTAGACCTGGTTTAGACCTGGTTTAGACCTGGTTTAGAACTGGTTTAGACCTGGTTTAGACCTGGTTTGGACCTGGTTTAGACCTGGTTTAGACCTGGTTTAGTCCTGGTTTAGTCCTGGTTTAGACCTGGTTTAGATCAGGTTTAGACCTGGTTTAGAATTGGTTTAGACCTGGTTTAGTCCTGGTTTAGTCCTGGTTTAGACCTGGTTTAGTCCTGGTTTAGTCCTGGTTTAGTCCTGGTTTAGACCTGGTTTAGTCCTGGTTTAGTCCTGGTTTAGTCCTGGTTTAGACCTGGTTTAGACCAGGTTTAGACCTGGTTTAGTCCTGGTTTAGACCTGGTTTAGTCCTGGTTTAGACCTGGTTTAGACCTGGTTTAGACCTGGTTTAGACCTGGTTTAGTCCTGGTTTAGTCCTGGTTTAGACCTGGTTTAGACCAGGTTTAGACCTTGTTTAGACCTGGTTTAGACCTGGTTTAGACCTGGTTTAGAACTGATTTAGACCTGGTTTAGACCAGGTTTAGACCTGGTTTGGTCCTGGTTTAGACCTGGTTTAGTCCTGGTTTAGATCTGGTTTAGACCTGGTTTAGACCTGGTTTAGACCTGGTTTAGTCCTGGTTTAGACCTGGTTTAGACCTGGTTTAGACCTGGTTTAGACCTGGTTTAGACCTGGTTTAGAACTGGTTTAGACCTGGTTTAGACCTGGTTTAGACCTGGTTTAGAACTGGTTTAGACCTGGTTTAGACCTGGTTTAGAACTGGTTTAGAACTGGTTTAGACCTGGTTTAGACCTGGTTTAGAACTGATTTAGACCTGGTTTAGACCTGGTTTAGACCTGGTTTAGACCTGGTTTAGAACTGGTTTAGTCCTGGTTTAGACCTGGTTTAGACCAGATTTAGACCTGGTTTAGTCCTGGTTTAGACCTGGTTTAGACCAGGTTTAGACCTGGTTTAGACCTGGTTTAGTCCTGGTTTAGACCTGGTTTAGACCAGGTTTAGACCTGGTTTAGTCCTGGTTTAGACCTGGTTTAGTCCTGGTTTAGACCTGGTTTAGACCTGGTTTAGACCTGGTTTAGACCTGGTTTAGTCCTGGTTTAGTCCTGGTTTAGACCTGGTTTAGAACTGGTTTAGACCTGGTTTAGACCTGGTTTAGACCTGGTTTAGAACTGATTTAGACCTGGTTTAGACCTGGTTTAGACCTGGTTTAGACCTGGTTTAGACCTGGTTTAGACCTGGTTTAGAACTGGTTTAGACCTGGTTTAGAACTGGTTTAGACCTGGTTTAGACCTGGTTTAGACCTGGTTTAGAACTGGTTTAGACCTGGTTTAGAACTGGTTTAGACCTGGTTTAGACCTGGTTTAGACCTGGTTTAGACCTGGTTTAGAACTGGTTTAGACCTGGTTTAGACCTGGTTTAGACCTGGTTTAGAACTGGTTTAGACCTGGTTTAGACCTGGTTTAGACCTGGTTTAGAACTGGTTTAGACCTGGTTTAGAACTGGTTTAGACCTGGTTTAGAACTGGTTTAGACCTGGTTTAGACCTGGTTTAGACCTGGTTTAGACCTGGTTTAGAACTGGTTTAGACCTGGTTTAGAACTGGGTTAGACCTGGTTTAGAACTGGTTTAGACCTGGTTTAGAACTGGTTTAGACCTGGTTTAGAACTGGTTTAGACCTGGTTTAGACCTGGTTTAGACCTGGTTTAGACCTGGTTTAGAACTGGTTTAGACCTGGTTTAGAACTGGTTTAGACCTGGTTTAGACCTGGTTTAGACCTGGTTTAGAACTGGTTTAGACCTGGTTTAGAACTGGTTTAGACCTGGTTTAGAACTGGTTTAGACCTGGTTTAGAACTGGTTTAGACCTGGTTTAGACCTGGTTTAGAACTGGTTTAGACCTGGTTTAGAACTGGTTTAGACCTGGTTTAGAACTGGTTTAGACCTGGTTTAGAACTGGTTTAGACCTGGTTTAGAACTGGTTTAGACCTGGTTTAGACCTGGTTTAGAACTGGTTTAGACCTGGTTTAGAACTGGTTTAGACCTGGTTTAGACCTGGTTTAGACCTGGTTTAGAACTGGTTTAGACCTGGTTTAGACCTGGTTTAGACCTGGTTTAGACCTGGTTTAGAACTGGTTTAGACCTGGTTTAGAACTGGTTTAGACCTGGTTTAGAACTGGTTTAGACCTGGTTTAGAACTGGTTTAGACCTGGTTTAGAACTGGTTTAGACCTGGTTTAGACCTGGTTTAGAACTGGTTTAGACCTGGTTTAGAACTGGTTTAGACCTGGTTTAGAACTGGTTTAGACCTGGTTTAGAACTGGTTTAGACCTGGTTTAGACCTGGTTTAGAACTGGTTTAGACCTGGTTTAGAACTGGTTTAGACCTGGTTTAGAACTGGTTTAGACCTGGTTTAGAACTGGTTTAGACCTGGTTTAGACCTGGTTTAGAACTGGTTTAGACCTGGTTTAGAACTGGTTTAGACCTGGTTTAGAACTGGTTTAGACCTGGTTTAGAACTGGTTTAGACCTGGTTTAGACCTGGTTTAGACCTGGTTTAGAACTGGTTTAGACCTGGTTTAGAACTGGTTTAGACCTGGTTTAGACCTGGTTTAGAACTGGTTTAGAACTGGTTTAGACCTGGTTTAGAACTGGTTTAGACCTGGTTTAGACCTGGTTTAGACCTGGTTTAGTCCTGGTTTAGACCTGGTTTAGACCTGGTTTAGACCTGGTTTAGACCTGGTTTAGACCTGGTTTAGAACTGGTTTAGACCTGGTTTAGACCTGGTTTAGACCTGGTTTAGAACTGGTTTAGACCTGGTTTAGACCTGGTTTAGAACTGGTTTAGAACTGGTTTAGACCTGGTTTAGACCTGGTTTAGAACTGATTTAGACCTGGTTTAGACCTGGTTTAGACCTGGTTTAGACCTGGTTTAGAACTGGTTTAGTCCTGGTTTAGACCTGGTTTAGACCAGATTTAGACCTGGTTTAGTCCTGGTTTAGACCTGGTTTAGACCAGGTTTAGACCTGGTTTAGACCTGGTTTAGTCCTGGTTTAGACCTGGTTTAGACCAGGTTTAGACCTGGTTTAGTCCTGGTTTAGACCTGGTTTAGTCCTGGTTTAGACCTGGTTTAGACCTGGTTTAGAACTGGTTTAGACCTGGTTTAGACCTGGTTTAGAACTGGTTTAGACCTGGTTTAGACCTGGTTTAGACCTGGTTTAGAACTGGTTTAGACCTGGTTTAGAACTGGTTTAGACCTGGTTTAGAACTGGTTTAGACCTGGTTTAGAACTGGTTTAGACCTGGTTTAGACCTGGTTTAGACCTGGTTTAGAACTGGTTTAGACCTGGTTTAGAACTGGTTTAGAACTGGTTTAGAACTGGTTTAGACCTGGTTTAGAACTGGTTTAGACCTGGTTTAGAACTGGTTTAGAACTGGTTTAGAACTGGTTTAGACCTGGTTTAGAACTGGTTTAGACCTGGGGTTACACATATAAACATGTAATGCAAAATTTGAACATTTAAACTGTTTAGGCCAAAAACACAAAGTGGGCGGAGCCCACTCAAAATAGACAAAAGTACCGTCAGGATCAGCACCATGAGGGAGGAAAGCACGAGCACTTTCTGAAAATGTATAGTTTATGATATTTGAAAAATGGGAAACGTTTTTGGAATATTATAATTTCTTCTTCTCGAGACCATTTTTCACCCAGTGACATCGACGAAAAGTCACAAAATTGTACAAACCTCTGAAGATCGTGCGCTTCAGCCCCAAATGTGCCATAAAAGCACCGAGAGATAGAAAATATTATCACAGTAAAATATTATCACAGTAAAATATTATCACAGTAAAATATTATCACAGTAAAATATTATCACAGTAAAATATTATCACAGTAAAATATTATCACAGTAAAATATTATCACAGTAAAATAAACGCCGTCCGCCCAACCAAATGTCGGCCATATTGGATCAAAAAAGGCTAATGATGACTCGTGAGTTCAAAGGTGAATCAGTTAAAACCTTTGTCCTAAACCTACTGGAAATGAAACTAATGTATTTGGAACAATAGCGCCTCCTACAGGACAAAAATAAATATTATAAGAAGGGTCAAATATTTAGTTTTTCGAAATTTTATGAAATTTGGCACATAATTCCATTTTGGCTCGATGAAAGAAGCAAATCAGACCCATGTCATATTTGTGAGGGCGTCGCCGTAGCGATGACAGATGAGTCGGACTCATCTTCAGGATCATCGACTCTTTGATTGACACGATCGTCACAGCTTCCGTTTGTGTAAGAAAAGAAAATAAAATCATTTTTTAAAAAAAATCGTTTTCTAAAGAATAATCTCATAAAATAAAGACAAAAAATCTTCTGAAGCTTTTAGGGTTTTATTACATTTTATTACAATCTTTGATTTATTTTTTCCAATTTGGTTTTGATATAAAAAATATGACATCATCAAACAGCCGTGAGCAAGCTCTAAAGTATGCTCTAAAGTATGCTCTAAAGTATGCTCTAAAGTATGCTCTAAAGTATGCTCTAAAGTATGATCTAAAGTATGCTCTAAAGTATGCTCTAAAGTATGATCTAAAGTATGCTCTAAAGTATGTTCTAAAGTATGATCCAAAGTATGCTCTAAAGTATGCTCTAAAGTATGCTCTAAAGTATGCTCTAAAGTATGCTCTAAAGTATGCTCTAAAGTGTGCTCTAAAGTATGCTCTAAAGTATGATCTAAAGTATGATCTAAAGTATGCTCTGAAGTATGATCTAAAGTATGCTCTAAAGTATGCTCTAAAGTATGCTCTAAAGTATGCTCTAAAGTATATTCTAAAGTATGATCTAAAGTATGCTATAAAGTATGATCTAACGTATGCTCTAAAGTATGTTCTAAAGTATGCTCTAAAGTATGCTCTAAAGTATGCTCTAAAGTATGCTCTAAAGTATATTCTAAAGTATGATCTAAAGTATGCTATAAAGTATGATCTAAAGTAGGCTCTAAAGTATGATCTAAAGTATGCTCTAAAGTATGATCTAAAGTATGCTCTAAAGTATGCTCTAAAGTATGATCTAAAGTATGATCTAAAGTATGCTCTAAAGTATGCTCTAAAGCATATTCTAAAGTATGCTCTAAAGTATGTTCTAAAGTATGTTCTAAAGTATGCTCTAAAGTATGATCTAAAGTATGCTCTAAAGTATGCTCTAAAGTATGCTCTAAAGTATGATATAAAGTATGATCTAAAGTATGATCTAAAGTATGCTCTAAAGTATGATTTAAAGTATGTTCCAAAGTATGCTCTAAAGTATGATCTAAAGTATGTTCTAAAGTATGCTCTAAAGTATAATCTGAAGTATGATCTAAAGTATGTTCTAAAGTATGCTCTGAAGTATGATCTAAAGTATGCTCTAAAGTATGCTCTAAAGTATACTCTAAAGTATGATCTAAAGTATGTTCTAAAGTATGATCTAAAGTATGCTCTAAAGTATGCTCTAAAGTATGCTCTAAAGTATGCTCTAAAGTATGTTCTAAAGTATGATCTAAAGTATGCTCTAAAGTATGCTCTAAAGCATATTCTAAAGTATGCTCTAAAGTATGTTCTAAAATATGTTCTAAAGTATGCTCTAAAGTATGATCTAAAGTATGCTCTAAAGTATGATCTAAAGTATGCTCTAAAGTATGATCTAAAGTATGCTCTAAAGTATGATCTAAAGTATGCTGTAAAGTATGATCCAAAGTATGCTCTAAAGCATATTCTAAAGTATGCTCTAAAGTATGTTCTAAAGTATGTTCTAAAGTATGCTCTAAAGTATGATCTAAAGTATGCTCTAAAGTATGCTCTAAAGTATGCTCTAAAGTATGATTTAAAGTATGTTTTAAAGTATGCTCTAAAGTATGATCTAAAGTATGTTCTAAAGTATGCTCTAAAGTATAATCTGAAGTATGATCTAAAGTATGTTCTAAAGTATGCTCTAAAGTATGTTCTAAAGTATATTCTAAAGTATGTTCTAAAGTATACTCTAAAGTATGATCTAAAGTATGTTCTAAAGTATGATCTAAAGTATGCTCTAAAGTATGCTCTAAAGTATGCTCTAAAGTATGCTCTAAAGTATGCTCTAAAGTATGATTTAAAGTATGTTTTAAAGTATGCTCTAAAGTATGATCTAAAGTATGTTCTAAAGTATGCTCTAAAGTATAATCTGAAGTATGATCTAAAGTATGTTCTAAAGTATGCTCTAAAGTATGTTCTAAAGTATATTCTAAAGTATGTTCTAAAGTATACTCTAAAGTATGATCTAAAGTATGTTCTAAAGTATGATCTAAAGTATGCTCTAAAGTATGCTCTAAAGTATGCTCTAAAGTATGCTCTAAAGTATGTTCTAAAGTATGATCTAAAGTATGCTCTAAAGTATGCTCTAAAGCATATTCTAAAGTATGCTCTAAAGTATGTTCTAAAATATGTTCTAAAGTGTGCTCTAAAGTATGATCTAAAGTATGCTCTAAAGTATGATCTAAAGTATGCTCTAAAGTATGCTCTAAAGTATGATCTAAAGTATGCTCTAAAGTATGATCTAAAGTATGCTCTAAAGTGTGCTCTAAAGTATGTTCTAAAGTATGCTCTAAAGTATGCTCTAAAGTATGCTCTAAAGTATGCTCTAAAGTATATTCTAAAGTATGATCTAAAGTATGCTATAAAGTATGATCTAAAGTAGGCTCTAAAGTATGATCTAAAGTATGCTCTAAAGTATGATCTAAAGTATGCTCTAAAGTATGCTCTAAAGTATGATCTAAAGTATGATCTAAAGTATGCTCTAAAGTATGCTCTAAAGCATATTCTAAAGTATGCTCTAAAGTATGTTCTAAAGTATGTTCTAAAGTATGCTCTAAAGTATGATCTAAAGTATGATATAAAGTATGATCTAAAGTATGATCTAAAGTATGCTCTAAAGTATGATTTAAAGTATGTTCCAAAGTATGCTCTAAAGTATGATCTAAAGTATGTTTTAAAGTATGCTTTAAAGTATAATCTGAAGTATGATCTAAAGTATGTTCTAAAGTATGCTCTAAAGTATGTTCTAAAGTATATTCTAAAGTATGTTCTAAAGTATACTCTAAAGTATGATCTAAAGTATGTTCTAAAGTATGATCTAAAGTATGCTCTAAAGTATGCTCTAAAGTATGCTCTAAAGTATGTTCTAAAGTATGATCTAAAGTATGCTCTAAAGTATGCTCTAAAGCATATTCTAAAGTATGCTCTAAAGTATGTTCTAAAATATGTTCTAAAGTATGCTCTAAAGTATGATCTAAAGTATGCTCTAAAGTATGATCTAAAGTATGCTCTAAAGTATGCTCTAAAGTATGATCTAAAGTATGCTCTAAAGTATGATCTAAAGTATGCTCTAAAGTATGATCCAAAGTATGCTCTAAAGTATGATCTAAAGTATGCTCTAAAGTATGGTCTAAAGTATGCTCTAAAGTATGCTCTAAAGTATGCTCTAAAGTATGCTCTAAAGTATGCTCTAAAGTATGTTCTAAAGTATGATCTAAAGTATGCTCTAAAGTATGCTCTAAAGCATATTCTAAAGTATGCTCTAAAGTATGTTCTAAAATATGTTCTAAAGTATGCTCTAAAGTATGATCTAAAGTATGCTCTAAAGTATGATCTAAAGTATGCTCTAAAGTATGATCTAAAGTATGCTCTAAAGTATGATCTAAAGTATGCTGTAAAGTATGATCCAAAGTATGCTCTAAAGCATATTCTAAAGTATGCTCTAAAGTATGTTCTAAAGTATGTTCTAAAGTATGCTCTAAAGTATGATCTAAAGTATGCTCTAAAGTATGCTCTAAAGTATGCTCTAAAGTATGATTTAAAGTATGTTTTAAAGTATGCTCTAAAGTATGATCTAAAGTATGTTCTAAAGTATGCTCTAAAGTATAATCTGAAGTATGATCTAAAGTATGTTCTAAAGTATGCTCTAAAGTATGTTCTAAAGTATATTCTAAAGTATGTTCTAAAGTATACTCTAAAGTATGATCTAAAGTATGTTCTAAAGTATGATCTAAAGTATGCTCTAAAGTATGCTCTAAAGTATGCTTTAAAGTATGCTCTAAAGTATGCTCTAAAGTATGTTCTAAAGTATGATCTAAAGTATGCTCTAAAGTATGCTCTAAAGCATATTCTAAAGTATGCTCTAAAGTATGTTCTAAAATATGTTCTAAAGTATGCTCTAAAGTATGATCTAAAGTATGCTCTAAAGTATGATCTAAAGTATGCTCTAAAGTATGCTCTAAAGTATGATCTAAAGTATGCTCTAAAGTATGATCTAAAGTATGCTCTAAAGTGTGCTCTAAAGTATGTTCTAAAGTATGCTCTAAAGTATGCTCTAAAGTATGCTCTAAAGTATGCTCTAAAGTATATTCTAAAGTATGATCTAAAGTATGCTATAAAGTATGATCTAAAGTAGGCTCTAAAGTATGATCTAAAGTATGCTCTAAAGTATGATCTAAAGTATGCTCTAAAGTATGCTCTAAAGTATGATCTAAAGTATGATCTAAAGTATGCTCTAAAGTATGCTCTAAAGCATATTCTAAAGTATGCTCTAAAGTATGTTCTAAAGTATGTTCTAAAGTATGCTCTAAAGTATGATCTAAAGTATGATATAAAGTATGATCTAAAGTATGATCTAAAGTATGCTCTAAAGTATGATTTAAAGTATGTTCCAAAGTATGCTCTAAAGTATGATCTAAAGTATGTTTTAAAGTATGCTTTAAAGTATAATCTGAAGTATGATCTAAAGTATGTTCTAAAGTATGCTCTAAAGTATGTTCTAAAGTATATTCTAAAGTATGTTCTAAAGTATACTCTAAAGTATGATCTAAAGTATGTTCTAAAGTATGATCTAAAGTATGCTCTAAAGTATGCTCTAAAGTATGCTCTAAAGTATGTTCTAAAGTATGATCTAAAGTATGCTCTAAAGTATGCTCTAAAGCATATTCTAAAGTATGCTCTAAAGTATGTTCTAAAATATGTTCTAAAGTATGCTCTAAAGTATGATCTAAAGTATGCTCTAAAGTATGATCTAAAGTATGCTCTAAAGTATGCTCTAAAGTATGATCTAAAGTATGCTCTAAAGTATGATCTAAAGTATGCTCTAAAGTATGATCCAAAGTATGCTCTAAAGTATGATCTAAAGTATGCTCTAAAGTATGGTCTAAAGTATGCTCTAAAGTATGCTCTAAAGTATGCTCTAAAGTATGCTCTAAAGTATGCTCTAAAGTATGTTCTAAAGTATGATCTAAAGTATGCTCTAAAGTATGCTCTAAAGCATATTCTAAAGTATGCTCTAAAGTATGTTCTAAAATATGTTCTAAAGTATGCTCTAAAGTATGATCTAAAGTATGCTCTAAAGTATGATCTAAAGTATGCTCTAAAGTATGATCTAAAGTATGCTCTAAAGTATGATCTAAAGTATGCTGTAAAGTATGATCCAAAGTATGCTCTAAAGCATATTCTAAAGTATGCTCTAAAGTATGTTCTAAAGTATGTTCTAAAGTATGCTCTAAAGTATGCTCTAAAGTATGCTCTAAAGTATGATTTAAAGTATGTTTTAAAGTATGCTCTAAAGTATGATCTAAAGTATGTTCTAAAGTATGCTCTAAAGTATAATCTGAAGTATGATCTAAAGTATGTTCTAAAGTATGCTCTAAAGTATGTTCTAAAGTATATTCTAAAGTATGTTCTAAAGTATACTCTAAAGTATGATCTAAAGTATGTTCTAAAGTATGATCTAAAGTATGCTCTAAAGTATGCTCTAAAGTATGCTCTAAAGTATGCTCTAAAGTATGTTCTAAAGTATGATCTAAAGTATGCTCTAAAGTATGCTCTAAAGCATATTCTAAAGTATGCTCTAAAGTATGTTCTAAAATATGTTCTAAAGTGTGCTCTAAAGTATGATCTAAAGTATGCTCTAAAGTATGATCTAAAGTATGCTCTAAAGTATGCTCTAAAGTATGATCTAAAGTATGCTCTAAAGTATGATCTAAAGTATGCTCTAAAGTGTGCTCTAAAGTATGTTCTAAAGTATGCTCTAAAGTATGCTCTAAAGTATGCTCTAAAGTATGCTCTAAAGTATATTCTAAAGTATGATCTAAAGTATGCTATAAAGTATGATCTAAAGTAGGCTCTAAAGTATGATCTAAAGTATGCTCTAAAGTATGATCTAAAGTATGCTCTAAAGTATGCTCTAAAGTATGATCTAAAGTATGATCTAAAGTATGCTCTAAAGTATGCTCTAAAGCATATTCTAAAGTATGCTCTAAAGTATGTTCTAAAGTATGTTCTAAAGTATGCTCTAAAGTATGATCTAAAGTATGATATAAAGTATGATCTAAAGTATGATCTAAAGTATGCTCTAAAGTATGATTTAAAGTATGTTCCAAAGTATGCTCTAAAGTATGATCTAAAGTATGTTTTAAAGTATGCTTTAAAGTATAATCTGAAGTATGATCTAAAGTATGTTCTAAAGTATGCTCTAAAGTATGTTCTAAAGTATATTCTAAAGTATGTTCTAAAGTATACTCTAAAGTATGATCTAAAGTATGTTCTAAAGTATGATCTAAAGTATGCTCTAAAGTATGCTCTAAAGTATGCTCTAAAGTATGTTCTAAAGTATGATCTAAAGTATGCTCTAAAGTATGCTCTAAAGCATATTCTAAAGTATGCTCTAAAGTATGTTCTAAAATATGTTCTAAAGTATGCTCTAAAGTATGATCTAAAGTATGCTCTAAAGTATGATCTAAAGTATGCTCTAAAGTATGCTCTAAAGTATGATCTAAAGTATGCTCTAAAGTATGATCTAAAGTATGCTCTAAAGTATGATCCAAAGTATGCTCTAAAGTATGATCTAAAGTATGCTCTAAAGTATGGTCTAAAGTATGCTCTAAAGTATGCTCTAAAGTATGCTCTAAAGTATGCTCTAAAGTATGCTCTAAAGTATGTTCTAAAGTATGATCTAAAGTATGCTCTAAAGTATGCTCTAAAGCATATTCTAAAGTATGCTCTAAAGTATGTTCTAAAATATGTTCTAAAGTATGCTCTAAAGTATGATCTAAAGTATGCTCTAAAGTATGATCTAAAGTATGCTCTAAAGTATGATCTAAAGTATGCTCTAAAGTATGATCTAAAGTATGCTGTAAAGTATGATCCAAAGTATGCTCTAAAGCATATTCTAAAGTATGCTCTAAAGTATGTTCTAAAGTATGTTCTAAAGTATGCTCTAAAGTATGATCTAAAGTATGCTCTAAAGTATGCTCTAAAGTATGCTCTAAAGTATGATTTAAAGTATGTTTTAAAGTATGCTCTAAAGTATGATCTAAAGTATGTTCTAAAGTATGCTCTAAAGTATAATCTGAAGTATGATCTAAAGTATGTTCTAAAGTATGCTCTAAAGTATGTTCTAAAGTATATTCTAAAGTATGTTCTAAAGTATACTCTAAAGTATGATCTAAAGTATGTTCTAAAGTATGATCTAAAGTATGCTCTAAAGTATGCTCTAAAGTATGCTTTAAAGTATGCTCTAAAGTATGCTCTAAAGTATGTTCTAAAGTATGATCTAAAGTATGCTCTAAAGTATGCTCTAAAGCATATTCTAAAGTATGCTCTAAAGTATGTTCTAAAATATGTTCTAAAGTATGCTCTAAAGTATGATCTAAAGTATGCTCTAAAGTATGATCTAAAGTATGCTCTAAAGTATGCTCTAAAGTATGATCTAAAGTATGCTCTAAAGTATGATCTAAAGTATGCTCTAAAGTGTGCTCTAAAGTATGTTCTAAAGTATGCTCTAAAGTATGCTCTAAAGTATGCTCTAAAGTATGCTCTAAAGTATATTCTAAAGTATGATCTAAAGTATGCTATAAAGTATGATCTAAAGTAGGCTCTAAAGTATGATCTAAAGTATGCTCTAAAGTATGATCTAAAGTATGCTCTAAAGTATGCTCTAAAGTATGATCTAAAGTATGATCTAAAGTATGCTCTAAAGTATGCTCTAAAGCATATTCTAAAGTATGCTCTAAAGTATGTTCTAAAGTATGTTCTAAAGTATGCTCTAAAGTATGATCTAAAGTATGATATAAAGTATGATCTAAAGTATGATCTAAAGTATGCTCTAAAGTATGATTTAAAGTATGTTCCAAAGTATGCTCTAAAGTATGATCTAAAGTATGTTTTAAAGTATGCTTTAAAGTATAATCTGAAGTATGATCTAAAGTATGTTCTAAAGTATGCTCTAAAGTATGTTCTAAAGTATATTCTAAAGTATGTTCTAAAGTATACTCTAAAGTATGATCTAAAGTATGTTCTAAAGTATGATCTAAAGTATGCTCTAAAGTATGCTCTAAAGTATGCTCTAAAGTATGTTCTAAAGTATGATCTAAAGTATGCTCTAAAGTATGCTCTAAAGCATATTCTAAAGTATGCTCTAAAGTATGTTCTAAAATATGTTCTAAAGTATGCTCTAAAGTATGATCTAAAGTATGCTCTAAAGTATGATCTAAAGTATGCTCTAAAGTATGCTCTAAAGTATGATCTAAAGTATGCTCTAAAGTATGATCTAAAGTATGCTCTAAAGTATGATCCAAAGTATGCTCTAAAGTATGATCTAAAGTATGCTCTAAAGTATGGTCTAAAGTATGCTCTAAAGTATGCTCTAAAGTATGCTCTAAAGTATGCTCTAAAGTATGCTCTAAAGTATGTTCTAAAGTATGATCTAAAGTATGCTCTAAAGTATGCTCTAAAGCATATTCTAAAGTATGCTCTAAAGTATGTTCTAAAATATGTTCTAAAGTATGCTCTAAAGTATGATCTAAAGTATGCTCTAAAGTATGATCTAAAGTATGCTCTAAAGTATGATCTAAAGTATGCTCTAAAGTATGATCTAAAGTATGCTGTAAAGTATGATCCAAAGTATGCTCTAAAGCATATTCTAAAGTATGCTCTAAAGTATGTTCTAAAGTATGTTCTAAAGTATGCTCTAAAGTATGATCTAAAGTATGCTCTAAAGTATGCTCTAAAGTATGCTCTAAAGTATGATTTAAAGTATGTTTTAAAGTATGCTCTAAAGTATGATCTAAAGTATGTTCTAAAGTATGCTCTAAAGTATAATCTGAAGTATGATCTAAAGTATGTTCTAAAGTATGCTCTAAAGTATGTTCTAAAGTATATTCTAAAGTATGTTCTAAAGTAAACTCTAAAGTATGATCTAAAGTATGTTCTAAAGTATGATCTAAAGTATGCTCTAAAGTATGCTCTAAAGTATGCTCTAAAGTATGCTCTAAAGTATGCTCTAAAGTATGATTTAAAGTATGTTTTAAAGTATGCTCTAAAGTATGATCTAAAGTATGTTCTAAAGTATGCTCTAAAGTATAATCTGAAGTATGATCTAAAGTATGTTCTAAAGTATGCTCTAAAGTATGTTCTAAAGTATATTCTAAAGTATGTTCTAAAGTATACTCTAAAGTATGATCTAAAGTATGTTCTAAAGTATGATCTAAAGTATGCTCTAAAGTATGCTCTAAAGTATGCTCTAAAGTATGCTCTAAAGTATGTTCTAAAGTATGATCTAAAGTATGCTCTAAAGTATGCTCTAAAGCATATTCTAAAGTATGCTCTAAAGTATGTTCTAAAATATGTTCTAAAGTATGCTCTAAAGTATGATCTAAAGTATGCTCTAAAGTATGATCTAAAGTATGCTCTAAAGTATGCTCTAAAGTATGATCTAAAGTATGCTCTAAAGTATGATCTAAAGTATGCTCTAAAGTGTGCTCTAAAGTATGTTCTAAAGTATGCTCTAAAGTATGCTCTAAAGTATGCTCTAAAGTATGCTCTAAAGTATATTCTAAAGTATGATCTAAAGTATGCTATAAAGTATGATCTAAAGTAGGCTCTAAAGTATGATCTAAAGTATGCTCTAAAGTATGATCTAAAGTATGCTCTAAAGTATGCTCTAAAGTATGATCTAAAGTATGATCTAAAGTATGCTCTAAAGTATGCTCTAAAGCATATTCTAAAGTATGCTCTAAAGTATGTTCTAAAGTATGTTCTAAAGTATGCTCTAAAGTATGATCTAAAGTATGATATAAAGTATGATCTAAAGTATGATCTAAAGTATGCTCTAAAGTATGATTTAAAGTATGTTCCAAAGTATGCTCTAAAGTATGATCTAAAGTATGTTTTAAAGTATGCTTTAAAGTATAATCTGAAGTATGATCTAAAGTATGTTCTAAAGTATGCTCTAAAGTATGTTCTAAAGTATATTCTAAAGTATGTTCTAAAGTATACTCTAAAGTATGATCTAAAGTATGTTCTAAAGTATGATCTAAAGTATGCTCTAAAGTATGCTCTAAAGTATGCTCTAAAGTATGTTCTAAAGTATGATCTAAAGTATGCTCTAAAGTATGCTCTAAAGCATATTCTAAAGTATGCTCTAAAGTATGTTCTAAAATATGTTCTAAAGTATGCTCTAAAGTATGATCTAAAGTATGCTCTAAAGTATGATCTAAAGTATGCTCTAAAGTATGCTCTAAAGTATGATCTAAAGTATGCTCTAAAGTATGATCTAAAGTATGCTCTAAAGTATGATCCAAAGTATGCTCTGAAGTATGATCTAAAGTATGCTCTAAAGTATGGTCTAAAGTATGCTCTAAAGTATGCTCTAAAGTATGCTCTAAAGTATGATCCAAAGTATGCTCTAAAGTATGATCTAAAGTATGCTCTAAAGTATGCTCTAAAGTATGTTCTAAAGTATGCTCTAAAGTGTGATCTAAAGTATGCTCTAAAGTATGCTCTAAAGAATGCTCTAAACTATGCTTAAAGTATGATCTAAATTATGCTCTAAAGTATGATCTAAAGTATGCTCTGAAGTATGATCTAAAGTATTATCTAAAGTATGCTCTAAAGTATGCTCTAAAGTATGCTCTAAAGAATGCTCTAAACTATGCTTAAAGTATGATCTAAAGTATGCTATAAAGTATGATCTAAAGTAGGCTCTAAAGTATGATCTAAAGTATGCTCTAAAGTATGATCTAAAGTATGCTCTAAAGTATGATCTAAAGTATGATCTAAAGTATGTTCTAAAGTATGCTCTAAAGTATGTTCTAAAGTATATTCTAAAGTATGTTCTAAAGTATACTCTAAAGTATGATCTAAAGTATGTTCTAAAGTATGATCTAAAGTATGCTCTAAAGTATGCTCTAAAGTATGCTCTAAAGTATGCTCTAAAGTATGTTCTAAAGTATGATCTAAAGTATGCTCTAAAGTATGCTCTAAAGCATATTCTAAAGTATGCTCTAAAGTATGTTCTAAAATATGTTCTAAAGTATGCTCTAAAGTATGATCTAAAGTATGCTCTAAAGTATGATCTAAAGTATGCTCTAAAGTATGATCTAAAGTATGCTCTAAAGTATTATCTAAAGTATGCTCTAAAGTATGATCCAAAGTATGCTCTAAAGCATATTCTAAAGTATGCTCTAAAGTATGTTCTAAAGTATGTTCTAAAGTATGCTCTAAAGTATGATCTAAAGTATGCTCTAAAGTATGCTCTAAAGTATGCTCTAAAGTATGCTCTAAAGTATGATTTAAAGTATGTTTTAAAGTATGCTCTAAAGTATGATCTAAAGTATGCTCTAAAGTATAATCTGAAGTATGATCTAAAGTATGTTCTAAAGTATGCTCTAAAGTATGTTCTAAAGTATATTCTAAAGTATGTTCTAAAGTATACTCTAAAGTATGATCTAAAGTATGTTCTAAAGTATGATCTAAAATATGCTCTAAATTATAATCTAAAGTATGCTCTAAAGTATGTTCTAACGTATGCTCTAAAGTATGCTCTAAAGTATGCTCTAAAGTATGCTCTAAAGTATGATCTAAAGTATGATCTAAAGTATGCTCTGAAGTGTGATCTAAAGTATGCTCTAAAGTATGTTCTAAAATATGTTCTAAAGTATGCTCTAAAGTATGATCTAAAGTATGCTCTAAAGTATGATCTAAAGTATGCTCTAAAGTATGATCTAAAGTATGCTCTAAAGCATTATCTAAAGTATGCTCTAAAGTATGATCCAAAGTATGCTCTAAAGCATATTCTAAAGTATGCTCTAAAGTATGTTCTAAAGTATGTTCTAAAGTATGCTCTAAAGTATGATCTAAAGTATGCTCTAAAGTATGCTCTAAAGTATGATTTAAAGTATGTTTTAAAGTATGCTCTAAAGTATGATCTAAAGTATGTTCTAAAGTATGCTCTAAAGTATAATCTGAAGTATGATCTAAAGTATGTTCTAAAGTATGCTCTAAAGTATGTTCTAAAGTATATTCTAAAGTATGTTCTAAAGTATACTCTAAAGTATGATCTAAAGTATGTTCTAAAGTATGATCTAAAATATGCTCTAAATTATAATCTAAAGTATGCTCTAAAGTATGTTCTAACGTATGCTCTAAAGTATGCTCTAAAGTATGCTCTAAAGTATGCTCTAAAGTATGATCTAAAGTATGATCTAAAGTATGCTCTGAAGTGTGATCTAAAGTATGCTCTAAAGTATGATCTAAAGTATGATCTAAAGTATGCTCTAAAGTATGATCTAAAGTATTATCTAAAGTATGCTCTAAAGTATGCTCTAAAGTATGCTCTAAAGTATGATCTAAAGTATGCTCTAAAGAATGATCTAAAGTATGCTCTAAAGTATGATCTAAAGTATGCTCTAAAGTATGCTCTAAAGCATATTCTAATGTATGCTCTAAAGTATGTTCTAAAGTATGTTCTAAAGTATGCTCTAAAGTATATTCTAAAGTATGCTCTAACGTATGTTCTAAAGTATGTTCTAAAATATGCTCTAAAGTATGATCTAAAGTATGCTCTAAAGTATGATCTAAAGTATGCTCTAAAGTATGCTCTAAAGTATGTTCTAAAGTATGCTCTAAAGTATGATCTAAAGTATGCTCTAAAGTATGCTCTAAAGTATGTTCTAAAGTATGATCTAAAGTATGATATAAAGTATGCTCTAAAGTATGCTCTAAATTATGCTCTAAAGTATGATCTAAAGTATGTTCTAAAGTATGCTCTAAAGTATAATCTGAAGTATGTTCTAAAGTATTTTCTAAAGTATGATATAAAGTATGCTCTAAAATATGCTCTAAAGTTTGCTCTAAAGTATGATCTAAAGTATGTTCTAAAGTATGCTCTAAAGTATAATCTGAAGTATGATCTAAAGTATGTTCTAAAGTATGCTCTAAAGTATGCTCTAAAGTATGTTCTAAAGTATGCTCTAAAGTATAATCTGAAGTATGATCTAAAGTATGCTCTAAAGTATGCTCTAAAGCATATTCTAAAGTATGCTCTAAAGTATGATCTAAAGTATGCTCTGAAGTATGCTCTAAAGTATGCTCTAAAGTATGATCTAAAGTATGCTCTAAAGAATGATTTAAAGTATGCTCTAAAGTATGCTCTAACATATGATCTAAAGTATGCTCTGAAGTATGTTCTAAAGTATGCTCCAAAGTATGCTCTAAAGTATGCTTTAAAGTATGCTCTAAAGTATGTTCTAAAGTAAGATCTAAAGTATGCTCTAAAGTATGATCTAAAGTATGATCCAAAGTATGCTCTAAAGTATGATCTAAAGTATGCTCTAAAGTATGATCTAAAGTATGCTCTAAAGTATGCTCTAAAGTATGATCTAAGGTATGCTCTAAAGTATGATCTAAAGTATGCTATAAAGTATGATCTAAAGTAGGCTCTAAAGTATGATCTAAAGTATCCTCTAAAGTATGATCTAAAGTATGCTCTAAAGTATGCTCTAAAGTATGATCTAAAGTATGATCTAAAGTATGCTCTAAAGTATGCTCTAAAGTATGTTATAAAGTATGCTCTAAAGTATGATCCAAAGTATGGTCTAAAGTATGTTCTAAAGTATGATCTAAAGTAGGCTCTAAAGTATGATCTAAAGTATCCTCTAAAGTATGATCTAAAGTATGCTCTAAAGTATGCTCTAAAGTATGATCTAAAGTATGATCTAAAGTATGCTCTAATGTATGCTCTAAAGTATGTTATAAAGTATGCTCTAAAGTATGATCCAAAGTATGGTCTAAAGTATGTTCTAAAGTATGCTCTAAAGTATGCTCTAAAGTATGATCTAAAGTATGCTCTGAAGTATGCTCTAAAGTATGCTCTAAAGTATGCTCTAAAGTATGTTCTAAAGTATGATCTAAAGTATGCTCTAAAGTATGCTCTAAAGCATATTCTAAAGTATGCTCTAAAGTATATTCTAAAGTATATTCTAAAGTATGTTCTAAAGTATACTCTAAAGTATGATCTAAAGTATGTTCTAAAGTATGATCTAAAGTATGTTCTAAAGTATGCTCTAAAGTATGATCTAAAGTATGTTCTAAAGTATGCTCTAAAGTTAGCTCTAAAATATGCTCTAAATTATAATCTAAAGTATGCTCTAAAGTATGTTCTAACGTATGCTCTAAAGTATGCTCTAAAGTATGCTCTAAAGTATGCTCTAAAGTATGATCTAAAGTATGATCTAAAGTATGCTCTGAAGTGTGATCTAAAGTATGCTCTAAAGTATGATCTAAAGTATGATCTAAAGTATGCTCTAAAGTATGATCTAAAGTATTATCTAAAGTATGCTCTAAAGTATGCTCTAAAGTATGATCTAAAGTATGCTCTAAAGAATGATCTAAAGTATGCTCTAAAGTATGATCTAAAGTATGCTCTAAAGTATGCTCTAAAGCATATTCTAATGTATGCTCTAAAGTATGTTCTAAAGTATGTTCTAAAGTATGCTCTAAAGTATATTCTAAAGTATGCTCTAACGTATGTTCTAAAGTATGTTCTAAAATATGCTCTAAAGTATGATCTAAAGTATGCTCTAAAGTATGATCTAAAGTATGCTCTAAAGTATGCTCTAAAGTATGTTCTAAAGTATGCTCTAAAGTATGATCTAAAGTATGCTCTAAAGTATGCTCTAAAGTATGTTCTAAAGTATGATCTAAAGTATGATATAAAGTATGCTCTAAAGTATGCTCTAAATTATGCTCTAAAGTATGATCTAAAGTATGTTCTAAAGTATGCTCTAAAGTATAATCTGAAGTATGTTCTAAAGTATTTTCTAAAGTATGATATAAAGTATGCTCTAAAATATGCTCTAAAGTTTGCTCTAAAGTATGATCTAAAGTATGTTCTAAAGTATGCTCTAAAGTATAATCTGAAGTATGATCTAAAGTATGTTCTAAAGTATGCTCTAAAGTATGCTCTAAAGTATGTTCTAAAGTATGCTCTAAAGTATAATCTGAAGTATGATCTAAAGTATGTTCTAAAGTATGCTCTAAAGTATGCTCTAAAGTATGATCTAAAGTATGCTCTAAAGTATGATATAAAGTATGCTCTAAAGTATGATCTAAAGTATGATCTAAAGGATGCTCTAAAGTATGATCTAAAGTATGCTCTAAAGTATGATCTAAAGTATGCTCTAAAGTATGCTCTAAAGTATGTTCTAAAGTATTATCTAAAGTATGATCTAAAGTATGCTCTAAAGTATGCTCTAAAGTATGTTCTAAAGTATGCTCTAAAGTATGATCTAAAGTATGCTCTAAAGTATGCTCTAAAGTATGATCTAAAGTGTGATCTAAAGTATGCTCTAAAGTATGCTCTAAAGTATGTTATAAAGTATGCTCTAAAGTATGCTCTAAAGTATGTTCTAAAGTATGCTCCAAAGTATGCTCTAAAGTATGCTTTAAAGTATGCTCTAAAGTATGTTCTAAAGTATGATCTAAAGTATGCTCTAGAGTATGATCTAAAGTATGCTCTAAAGTATGCTCTAAAGTATGCTCTAAAGTATGCTCTAAAGTATGATCCAAAGTATGCTCTAAAGTATGATCTAAAGTATGCTCTGAAGTATGATCTAAAGTATGCTCTAAAGTATGCTCTAAAGTATGATCTAAGGTATGCTCTAAAGTATGATCTAAAGTATGCTATAAAGTATGATCTAAAGTAGGCTCTAAAGTATGATCTAAAGTATGCTCTAAAGTATGATCTAAAGTATGCTCTAAAGTATGCTCTAAAGTATGATCTAAAGTATGATCTAAAGTATATTCTAAAATATGCTCTAAAGTATGTTATAAAGTATGCTCTAAAGTATGATCCAAAGTATGGTCTAAAGTATGTTCTAAAGTATGCTCTAAAGTATGCTCTAAAGTATGATCTAAAGTATGCTCTGAAGTATGCTCTAAAGTATGCTCTAAAGTATGCTCTAAAGTATGTTCTAAAGTATGATCTAAAGTATGCTCTAAAGTATGCTCTAAAGCATATTCTAAAGTATGCTCTAAAGTATAATCTGAAGTATGATCTAAAGTATGTTCTAAAGTATGCTCTAAAGTATGTTCTAAAGTATATTCTAAAGTATGTTCTAAAGTATACTCTAAAGTATGATCTAAAGTATGTTCTAAAGTATGATCTAAAGTATGTTCTAAAGTATGCTCTAAAGTATGATCTAAAGTATGTTCTAAAGTATGCTCTAAAGTTAGCTCTAAAATATGCTCTAAATTATGCTCTAAAGTATGCTCTAAAGTATGTTCTAACGTATGCTCTAAAGTATGCTCTGAAGTGTGATATAAAGTATGCTCTAAAGTATGATCTAAAGTATGATCTAAAATATGCTCTAAAGTATGATCTAAAGTATTATCTAAAGTATGCTCTAAAGTATGCTCTAAAGTATGCTCTAAAGTATGATCTAAAGTATGCTCTAAAGAATGATCTAAAGTATGCTCTAAAGTATGATCTAAAGTATGTTCTAAAGTATGCTCTAAAGTTAGCTCTAAAATATGCTCTAAATTATGCTCTAAAGTATGCTCTAAAGTATGTTCTAACGTATGCTCTAAAGTATGCTCTAAAGTATGCTCTAAAGTATGATCTAAAGTATGATCTAAAGTATGCTCTGAAGTGTTGTTCTAAAGTATGCTCTAAAGTATGATCTAAAGTATGATCTAAAGTATGCTCTAAAGTATGCTCTAAAGTATGATCCAAAGTATGCTCTAAAGTATGATCTAAAGTAGGCTCTAAAGTATGATCTAAATTATGCTCTGAAGTATGCTCTAAAGTATGCTCTAAAGTATGATCTAAAGTATGCTCTAAAGAATGATTTAAAGTATGCTCTAAAGTATGCTCTAACGTATGATCTAAAGTATGCTCTGAAGTATGTTCTAAAGTATGCTTCAAAGTATGCTCTAAAGTATGCTTTAAAGTATGCTCTAAAGTATGTTCTAAAGTATGATCTAAAGTATGCTCTAAAGTATGATCTAAAGTATGCTCTAAAGTATGCTCTAAAGTATGCTCTAAAGTATGATCCAAAGTATGCTCTAAAGTATGTTCTAAGGTATGCTCTAAAGTATGATCTAAAGTATGCTCTAAAGTATGCTCTAAAGTATGATCTAAGGTATGCTCTAAAGTATGATCTAAAGTATGCTATAAAGTATGATCTAAAGTAGGCTCTAAAGTATGATCTAAAGTATCCTCTAAAGTATGATCTAAAGTATGCTCTAAAGTATGCTCTAAAGTATGATCTAAAGTATGATCTAAAGTATGCTCTAAAGTATGCTCTAAAGTATGTTATAAAGTATGCTCTAAAGTATGATCCAAAGTATGGTCTAAAGTATGTTCTAAAGTATGATCTAAAGTAGGCTCTAAAGTATGATCTAAAGTATCCTCTAAAGTATGATCTAAAGTATGCTCTAAAGTATGCTCTAAAGTATGATCTAAAGTATGATCTAAAGTATGCTCTAAAGTATGCTCTAAAGTATGTTATAAAGTATGCTCTAAAGTATGATCCAAAGTATGGTCTAAAGTATGTTCTAAAGTATGCTCTAAAGTATGCTCTAAAGTATGATCTAAAGTATGCTCTGAAGTATGCTCTAAAGTATGCTCTAAAGTATGCTCTAAAGTATGTTCTAAAGTATGATCTAAAGTATGCTCTAAAGTATGCTCTAAAGCATATTCTAAAGTATGCTCTAAAGTATATTCTAAAGTATATTCTAAAGTATGTTCTAAAGTATACTCTAAAGTATGATCTAAAGTATGTTCTAAAGTATGATCTAAAGTATGTTCTAAAGTATGCTCTAAAGTATGATCTAAAGTATGTTCTAAAGTATGCTCTAAAGTTAGCTCTAAAATATGCTCTAAATTATAATCTAAAGTATGCTCTAAAGTATGTTCTAACGTATGCTCTAAAGTATGCTCTAAAGTATGCTCTAAAGTATGCTCTAAAGTATGATCTAAAGTATGATCTAAAGTATGCTCTGAAATGTGATCTAAAGTATGCTCTAAAGTATGATCTAAAGTATGATCTAAAGTATGCTCTAAAGTATGATCTAAAGTATTATCTAAAGTATGCTCTAAAGTATGCTCTAAAGTATGCTCTAAAGTATGATCTAAAGTATGCTCTAAAGAATGATCTAAAGTATGCTCTAAAGTATGATCTAAAGTATGCTCTAAAGTATGCTCTAAAGCATATTCTAATGTATGCTCTAAAGTATGTTCTAAAGTATGTTCTAAAGTATGCTCTAAAGTATATTCTAAAGTATGCTCTAACGTATGTTCTAAAGTATGTTCTAAAATATGCTCTAAAGTATGATCTAAAGTATGCTCTATAGTATGATCTAAAGTATGCTCTAAAGTATGCTCTAAAGTATGTTCTAAAGTATGCTCTAAAGTATGATCTAAAGTATGCTCTAAAGTATGCTCTAAAGTATGTTCTAAAGTATGATCTAAAGTATGATATAAAGTATGCTCTAAAGTATGCTCTAAATTATGCTCTAAAGTATGCTCTAAAGTATGTTCTAAAGTATGCTCTAAAGTATAATCTGAAGTATGATCTAAAGTATGTTCTAAAGTATGCTCTAAAGTATGCTCTAAAGTATGATCTAGAGTATGCTCTAAAGTATGATATAAAGTATGCTCTAAAGTATGATCTAAAGTATGATCTAAAGGATGCTCTAAAGTATGATCTAAAGTATGCTCTAAAGTATGATCTAAAGTATGCTCTAAAGTATGCTCTAAAGTATGTTCTAAAGTATTATCTAAAGTATGATCTAAAGTATGCTCTAAAGTATGCTCTAAAGTATGTTCTAAAGTATGCTCTAAAGTATGATCTAAAGTATGCTCTAAAGTATGCTCTAAAGTATGATCTAAAGTGTGATCTAAAGTATGCTCTAAAGTATGCTCTAAAGTATGTTATAAAGTATGCTCTAAAGTATGCTCTAAAGTATGTTCTAAAGTATGCTCCAAAGTATGCTCTAAAGTATGCTTTAAAGTATGCTCTAAAGTATGTTCTAAAGTATGATCTAAAGTATGCTCTAGAGTATGATCTAAAGTATGCTCTAAAGTATAATCTGAAGTATGATCTAAAGTATGTTCTAAAGTATGCTCTAAAGTATGCTCTAAAGTATGATCTAGAGTATGCTCTAAAGTATGATATAAAGTATGCTCTAAAGTATGATCTAAAGTATGATCTAAAGGATGCTCTAAAGTATGTTCTAAAGTATGCTCTAAAGTATAATCTGAAGTATGATCTAAAGTATGTTCTAAAGTATGCTCTAAAGTATGCTCTAAAGTATGATCTAAAGTATGATATAAAGTATGCTCTAAAGTATGCTCTAAATTATGCTCTAAAGTATGCTCTAAAGTATGTTCTAAAGTATGCTCTAAAGTATAATCTGAAGTATGATCTAAAGTATGTTCTAAAGTATGCTCTAAAGTATGCTCTAAAGTATGATCTAGAGTATGCTCTAAAGTATGATATAAAGTATGCTCTAAAGTATGATCTAAAGTATGATCTAAAGGATGCTCTAAAGTATGATCTAAAGTATGCTCTAAAGTATGATCTAAAGTATGCTCTAAAGTATGCTCTAAAGTATGTTCTAAAGTATTATCTAAAGTATGATCTAAAGTATGCTCTAAAGTATGCTCTAAAGTATGTTCTAAAGTATGCTCTAAAGTATGATCTAAAGTATGCTCTAAAGTATGCTCTAAAGTATGCTCTAAAGTATGATCTAAAGTGTGATCTAAAGTATGCTCTAAAGTATGCTCTAAAGTATGTTATAAAGTATGCTCTAAAGTATGCTCTAAAGTATGTTCTAAAGTATGCTCCAAAGTATGCTCTAAAGTATGCTTTAAAGTATGCTCTAAAGTATGTTCTAAAGTATGATCTAAAGTATGCTCTAGAGTATGATCTAAACTATGCTCTAAAGTATAATCTGAAGTATGATCTAAAGTATGTTCTAAAGTATGCTCTAAAGTATGCTCTAAAGTATGATCTAGAGTATGCTCTAAAGTATGATATAAAGTATGCTCTAAAGTATGATCTAAAGTATGATCTAAAGGATGCTCTAAAGTATGTTCTAAAGTATGCTCTAAAGTATAATCTGAAGTATGATCTAAAGTATGTTCTAAAGTATGCTCTAAAGTATGCTCTAAAGTATGATCTAGAGTATGCTCTAAAGTATGATATAAAGTATGCTCTAAAGTATGATCTAAAGTATGATCTAAAGGATGCTCTAAAGTATGATCTAAAGTATGCTCTAAAGTATGATCTAAAGTATGCTCTAAAGTATGCTCTAAAGTATGTTCTAAAGTATTATCTAAAGTATGATCTAAAGTATGCTCTAAAGTATGCTCTAAAGTATGTTCTAAAGTATGCTCTAAAGTATGATCTAAAGTATGCTCTAAAGTATGCTCTAAAGTATGATCTAAAGTGTGATCTAAAGTATGCTCTAAAGTATGCTCTAAAGTATGTTATAAAGTATGCTCTAAAGTATGCTCTAAAGTATGTTCTAAAGTATGCTCCAAAGTATGCTCTAAAGTATGCTTTAAAGTATGCTCTAAAGTATGTTCTAAAGTATGATCTAAAGTATGCTCTAGAGTATGATCTAAAGTATGCTCTAAAGTATGCTCTAAAGTATGCTCTAAAGTATGCTCTAAAGTATGATCCAAAGTATGCTCTAAAGTATGATCTAAAGTATGCTCTGAAGTATGATCTAAGGTATGCTCTAAAGTATGATCTAAAGTATGCTATAAAGTATGATCTAAAGTAGGCTCTAAAGTATGATCTAAAGTATGCTCTAAAGTATGATCTAAAGTATGCTCTAAAGTATGCTCTAAAGTATGATCTAAAGTATGATCTAAAGTATATTCTAAAATATGCTCTAAAGTATGCTCTAAAGTATGTTCTAAAGTATGCTCCAAAGTATGCTCTAAAGTATGCTTTAAAGTATGCTCTAAAGTATGTTCTAAAGTATGATCTAAAGTATGCTCTAGAGTATGATCTAAAGTATGCTCTAAAGTATAATCTGAAGTATGATCTAAAGTATGTTCTAAAGTATGCTCTAAAGTATGCTCTAAAGTATGATCTAGAGTATGCTCTAAAGTATGATATAAAGTATGCTCTAAAGTATGATCTAAAGTATGATCTAAAGGATGCTCTAAAGTATATTCTAAAGTATGCTCTAAAGTATAATCTGAAGTATGATCTAAAGTATGTTCTAAAGTATGCTCTAAAGTATGCTCTAAAGTATGATCTAGAGTATGCTCTAAAGTATGATATAAAGTATGCTCTAAAGTATGATCTAAAGTATGATCTAAAGGATGCTCTAAAGTATGATCTAAAGTATGCTCTAAAGTATGATCTAAAGTATGCTCTAAAGTATGCTCTAAAGTATGTTCTAAAGTATTATCTAAAGTATGATCTAAAGTATGCTCTAAAGTATGCTCTAAAGTATGTTCTAAAGTATGCTCTAAAGTATGATCTAAAGTATGCTCTAAAGTATGCTCTAAAGTATGATCTAAAGTGTGATCTAAAGTATGCTCTAAAGTATGCTCTAAAGTATGTTATAAAGTATGCTCTAAAGTATGCTCTAAAGTATGTTCTAAAGTATGCTCCAAAGTATGCTCTAAAGTATGCTTTAAAGTATGCTCTAAAGTATGTTCTAAAGTATGATCTAAAGTATGCTCTAGAGAATGATCTAAAGTATGCTCTAAAGTATGCTCTAAAGTATGCTCTAAAGTATGATCCAAAGTATGCTCTAAAGTATGATCTAAAGTATGCTCTGAAGTATGATCTAAGGTATGCTCTAAAGTATGATCTAAAGTATGCTATAAAGTATGATCTAAAGTAGGCTCTAAAGTATGATCTAAAGTATGCTCTAAAGTATGATCTAAAGTATGCTCTAAAGTATGCTCTAAAGTATGATCTAAAGTATGATCTAAAGTATATTCTAAAATATGCTCTAAAGTATGTTATAAAGTATGCTCTAAAGTATGATCCAAAGTATGGTCTAAAGTATGTTCTAAAGTATGCTCTAAAGTATGCTCCAAAGTATGATCTAAAGTATGCTCTGAAGTATGCTCTAAAGTATGCTCTAAAGTATGCTCTAAAGTATGTTCTAAAGTATGATCTAAAGTATGCTCTAAAGTATGCTCTAAAGCATATTCTAAAGTATGCTCTAAAGTATAATCTGAAGTATGATCTAAAGTATGTTCTAAAGTATGCTCTAAAGTATGTTCTAAAGTATATTCTAAAGTATGTTCTAAAGTATACTCTAAAGTATGATCTAAAGTATGTTCTAAAGTATGATCTAAAGTATGTTCTAAAGTATGCTCTAAAGTATGATCTAAAGTATGTTCTAAAGTATGCTCTAAAGTTAGCTCTAAAATATGCTCTAAATTATGCTCTAAAGTATGCTCTAAAGTATGTTCTAACGTATGCTCTAAAGTATGCTCTGAAGTGTGGTATAAAGTATGCTCTAAAGTATGATCTAAAGTATGATCTAAAGTATGCTCTAAAGTATGATCTAAAGTATTATCTAAAGTATGCTCTAAAGTATGCTCTAAAGTATGCTCTAAAGTATGATCTAAAGTATGCTCTAAAGAATGATCTAAAGTATGCTCTAAAGTATGATCTAAAGTATGTTCTAAAGTATGCTCTAAAGTTAGCTCTAAAATATGCTCTAAATTATGCTCTAAAGTATGCTCTAAAGTATGTTCTAACGTATGCTCTAAAGTATGCTCTAAAGTATGATCTAAAGTATGATCTAAAGTATGCTCTGAAGTGTTGTTCTAAAGTATGCTCTAAAGTATGATCTAAAGTATGATCTAAAGTATGCTCTAAAGTATGCTCTAAAGTATGATCCAAAGTATGCTCTAAAGTATGATCTAAAGTAGGCTCTAAAGTATGATCTAAAGTATGCTCTAAAGTATGATCTAAAGTATGCTCTAAAGTATGCTCTAAAGTATGATCTAAAGTATGATCTAAAGTATGCTCTAAAGTATGCTCTAAAGTATGTTATAAAGTATGCTCTAAAGTATGATCCAAAGTATGGTCTAAAGTATGTTCTAACGTATGCTCTAAAGTATGCTCTAAAGTATGCTCTAAAGTATGATCTAAAGTATGATCTAAAGTATGCTCTGAAGTGTTGTTCTAAAGTATGCTCTAAAGTATGATCTAAAGTATGATCTAAAGTATGCTCTAAAGTATGCTCTAAAGTATGATCCAAAGTATGCTCTAAAGTATGATCTAAAGTAGGCTCTAAAGTATGATCTAAAGTATGCTCTAAAGTATGATCTAAAGTATGCTCTAAAGTATGCTCTAAAGTATGATCTAAAGTATACTCTAAAGTATGCTCTAAAGTATGTTATAAAGTATGCTCTAAAGTATGATCCAAAGTATGGTCTAAAGTATGTTCTAAAGTATGCTCAAAAGTATGCTCTAAAGTATGATCTAAAGTATGCTCTGAAGTATGCTCTAAAGTATGCTCTAAAGTATGCTCTAAAGTATGTTCTAAAGCATGATCCAAAGTATGCTCTAAAGTATGCTCTAAAGCATATTCTAAAGTATGCTCTAAAGTATAATCTGAAGTATGATCTAAAGTATGTTCTGAAGTATGCTCTAAAGTATATTCTAAAGTATATTCTAAAGTATGTTCTAAAGTATACTCTAAAGTATGATCTAAAGTATGTTCTAAAGTATGATCTAAAGTATGTTCTAAAGTATGCTCTAAAGTATGATCTAAAGTATGTTCTAAAGTATGCTCTAAAGTATGTTCTAACGTATGCTCTAAAGTATGATCTAAAGTATGCTCTAAAGTATGCTCTAAAGCATATTCTAATGTATGCTCTAAAGTATGTTCTAAAGTATGTTCTAAAGTATGCTCTAAAGTATGATCTAAAGTATGCTCTAAAGTATGCTCTAAAGTATGCTCTAAAGTATATTCTAAAGTATGCTCTAACGTATGTTCTAAAGTATGTTCTAAAATATGCTCTAAAGTATGATCTAAAGTATGCTCTAAAGTATGATCTAAAGTATGCTCTAAAGTATGTTCTAAAGTATGCTCTAAAGTATGATCTAAAGTATGCTCTAAAGTATGCTCTAAAGTATGTTCTAAAGTATGATCTAAAGTATGATATAAAGTATGATCTAAAGTATGCTCTAAAGTATGATCTAAAGTATGCTCTAAAGTATGATCTAAAGTATGCTCTAAAGTATGATCTAAAGTATGCTCTAAAGTATGCTCTAAAGTATGATCTAAAGTATGATCTAAAGTATGCTCTAAAGTATGCTCTAAAGTATGCTCTAAAGTATGATCCAAAGTATGGTCTAAAGTATGTTCTAAAGTATGCTCTAAAGTATGCTCTAAAGTATAATCTAAAGTATGCTCTGAAGTATGCTCTAAAGTATGCTCTAAAGTATGCTCTAAAGTATGTTCTAAAGTATGATCCAAAGTATGCTCTAAAGTATGCTCTAAAGCATATTCTAAAGTATGCTCTAAAGTATAATCTGAAGTATGATCTAAAGTATGTTCTGAAGTATGCTCTAAAGTATATTCTAAAGTATATTCTAAAGTATGTTCTAAAGTATACTCTAAAGTATGATCTAAAGTATGTTCTAAAGTATGATCTAAAGTATGTTCTAAAGTATGCTCTAAAGTATGATCTAAAGTATGTTCTAAAGTATGCTCTAAAGTTAGCTCTAAAATATGCTCTAAATTATGCTCTAAAGTATGCTCTAAAGTATGTTCTAACGTATGCTCTAAAGTATGATCTAAAGTATGCTCTAAAGTATGCTCTAAAGCATATTCTAATGTATGCTCTAAAGTATGTTCTAAAGTATGTTCTAAAGTATGCTCTAAAGTATGATCTAAAGTATGCTCTAAAGTATGCTCTAAAGTATATTCTAAAGTATGCTCTAACGTATGTTCTAAAGTATGTTCTAAAATATGCTCTAAAGTATGATCTAAAGTATGCTCTAAAGTATGATCTAAAGTATGCTCTAAAGTATGTTCTAAAGTATGCTCTAAAGTATGATCTAAAGTATGCTCTAAAGTATGCTCTAAAGTATGTTCTAAAGTATGATCTAAAGTATGATATAAAGTATGCTCTAAAGTATGCTCTAAAGTATGCTCTAAAGTATGATCTAAAGTATGTTCTAAAGTATGCTCTAAAGTATAATCTGAAGTATGATCTAAAGTATGTTCTAAACTATGTTCTAAAGTATATTCTAAAGTATGTTCTAAAGTATACTCTAAAGTATGATCTAAAGTATGTTCTAAAGTATGATCTAAAGTATGTTCTAAAGTATGCTCTAAAGTATGCTCTAAAGTATGCTCTAAAGTATGCTCTAACGTATGTTCTAAAGTATGCTCTAAAGTATGATCTAAAGTATGATCTAAAGTATGCTCTAAAGTATGATCTAAAGTATGTTCTAAAGTATGCTCTGAAGTTAGCTCTAAAATATGCTTTTAAATTATGCTCTAAAGTATGCTCTAAAGTATGTTCTAACGTATGCTCTAAAGTATGATCTAACGTATGCTCTAAAGTATGCTCTAAAGTATGATCCAAAGTATGCTCTAAAGTATGATATAAAGTATGCTCTAAAGTATGATCTAAAGTATCATCTAAAGTATGATCTAAAGTATAATCTAAAGTATGCTCTAAAGTATGTTCTAAAGTATGATCTAAAGTATGATCTAAAGTATGCTCTAAAGTATGCTCTAAAGTATATTCTAAAGTATGTTCTAAAGTATTTTCTAAAGTATGATATAAAGTATGCTCTAAAATATGCTCTAAAGTATGCTCTAAAGTATGATCTAAAGTATGTTCTAAAGTATGCTCTAAAGTATGATCTGAAGTATGATCTAAAGTATGTTCTATAGTATGCTCTAAAGTATGCTCTAAAGTATGATCTAAAGTATGCTCTAAAGTATGATATAAAGTATGCTCTAAAGTATGATCTAAAGTATGATCTAAAGTATGCTCTAAAGTATGCTCTAAAGTATGTTCTAAAGTATGATCTAAAGTATGCTCTAGAGTATGATCTAAAGTATGCTCTAAAGTATGCTCTAAAGTATGATCTAAAGTATGCTCTAAAGAATGATTTAAAGTATGTTCTAAAGTATGTTCTAAAGTATGCTCTAAAGTATGATCTAAAGTATGCTCTAAAGTATGCTCTAAAGTATGCTCTAAAGTATATTCTAAAGTATGCTCTAACGTATGTTCTAAAGTATGTTCTAAAATATGCTCTAAAGTATGATCTAAAGTATGCTCTAAAGTCTGATCTAAAGTATGCTCTAAAGTATGTTCTAAAGTATGCTCTAAAGTATGATCTAAAGTATGCTCTAAAGTATGCTCTAAAGTATGATCTAAAGTATCATCTAAAGTATGATCTAAAGTATGCTCTAAAGTATGCTCTAAAGTATGTTCTAAAGTATGATCTAAAGTATGATCTAAAGTATGCTCTAAAGTATGCTCTAAAGTATATTCTAAAGTATGTTCTAAAGTATTTTCTAAAGTATGATATAAAGTATGCTCTAAAATATGCTCTAAAGTATGCTCTAAAGTATGATCTAAAGTATGTTCTAAAGTATGCTCTAAAGTATAATCTGAAGTATGATCTAAAGTATGTTCTAAAGTATGCTCTAAAGTATGCTCTAAAGTATGATCTAAAGTATGCTCTAAAGTATGATATAAAGTATGCTCTAAAGTATGATCTAAAGTATGATCTAAAGTATGCTCTAAAGTATGATCTAAAGTATGCTCTAAAGTATGATCTAAAGTATGCTCTAAAGTATGCTCTAAAGTATGTTCTAAAGTATGATCTAAAGTATGATCTAAAGTATGCTCTAAAGTATGCTCTAAAGTATGTCCTAAAGTATGATCTAAGGTATGCTCTAAAGTATGCTATAAAGTATGATCTAAAGTAGGCTCTAAAGTATGATCTAAAGTATGCTCTAAAGTATGATCTAAAGTAAGCTATAAAGTATGCTCTAAAGTATGCTATAAAGTATGGTCTAAAGTATGTTCTAAAGTATGCTCTAAAGTATGCTCTAAAGTATGATCTAAAGTATGCTCTGAAGTATGCTCTAAAGTATGCTCTAAAGTATGCTCTAAAGTATGTTCTAAAGTATGATCCAAAGTATGCTCTAAAGTATGCTCTAAAGCATATTCTAAAGTATGCTCTAAAGTATAATCTGAAGTATGATCTAAAGTATGTTCTGAAGTATGCTCTAAAGTATATTCTAAAGTATATTCTAAAGTATGTTCTAAAGTATACTCTAAAGTATGATCTAAAGTATGTTCTAAAGTATGATCTAAAGTATGTTCTAAAGTATGCTCTAAAGTATGATCTAAAGTATGTTCTAAAGTATGCTCTAAAGTTAGCTCTAAAATATGCTCTAAATTATGCTCTAAAGTATGCTCTAAAGTATGTTCTAACGTATGCTCTAAAGTATGATCTAAAGTATGCTCTAAAGTATGCTCTAAAGCATATTCTAATGTATGCTCTAAAGTATGTTCTAAAGTATGTTCTAAAGTATGCTCTAAAGTATGATCTAAAGTATGCTCTAAAGTATGCTCTAAAGTATATTCTAAAGTATGCTCTAACGTATGTTCTAAAGTATGTTCTAAAATATGCTCTAAAGTATGATCTAAAGTATGCTCTAAAGTATGATCTAAAGTATGCTCTAAAGTATGTTCTAAAGTATGCTCTAAAGTATGATCTAAAGTATGCTCTAAAGTATGCTCTAAAGTATGTTCTAAAGTATGATCTAAAGTATGATATAAAGTATGCTCTAAAGTATGCTCTAAAGTATGCTCTAAAGTATGATCTAAAGTATGTTCTAAAGTATGCTCTAAAGTATAATCTGAAGTATGATCTAAAGTATGATCTAAAGTATGATCTAAAGTATATTCTAAAATATGCTCTAAAGTATGCTCTAAAGTATGCTCTAAAGTATGTTCTAAAGTATGCTCCAAAGTATGCTCTAAAGTATGCTTTAAAGTATGCTCTAAAGTATGTTCTAAAGTATGCTCTAAAGTATGATCTAAAGTATGATCTAAAGTATGCTCTAAAGTATGATCTAAAGTATGCTCTAAAGTATGCTCTAAAGTATGATCTAAAGTATGATCTAAAGTATATTCTAAAATATGCTCTAAAGTATGCTCTAAAGTATGTTCTAAAGTATGCTCCAAAGTATGCTCTAAAGTATGCTTTAAAGTATGCTCTAAAGTATGTTCTAAAGTATGATCTAAAGTATGCTCTAGAGTATGATCTAAAGTATGCTCTAAAGTATAATCTGAAGTATGATCTAAAGTATGTTCTAAAGTATGCTCTAAAGTATGCTCTAAAGTATGATCTAGAGTATGCTCTAAAGTATAATATAAAGTATGCTCTAAAGTATGATCTAAAGTATGATCTAAAGGATGCTCTAAAGTATGTTCTAAAGTATGCTCTAAAGTATAATCTGAAGTATGATCTAAAGTATGTTCTAAAGTATGCTCTAAAGTATGCTCTAAAGTATGATCTAGAGTATGCTCTAAAGTATGATATAAAGTATGCTCTAAAGTATGATCTAAAGTATGATCTAAAGGATGCTCTAAAGTATGATCTAAAGTATGCTCTAAAGTATGATCTAAAGTATGCTCTAAAGTATGCTCTAAAGTATGTTCTAAAGTATTATCTAAAGTATGATCTAAAGTATGCTCTAAAGTATGCTCTAAAGTATGTTCTAAAGTATGCTCTAAAGTATGATCTAAAGTATGCTCTAAAGTATGCTCTAAAGTATGATCTAAAGTGTGATCTAAAGTATGCTCTAAAGTATGCTCTAAAGTATGTTATAAAGTATGCTCTAAAGTATGCTCTAAAGTATGTTCTAAAGTATGCTCCAAAGTATGCTCTAAAGTATGCTTTAAAGTATGCTCTAAAGTATGTTCTAAAGTATGATCTAAAGTATGCTCTAGAGTATGATCTAAAGTATGCTCTAAAGTATGCTCTAAAGTATGCTCTAAAGTATGCTCTAAAGTATGATCCAAAGTATGCTCTAAAGTATGATCTAAAGTATGCTCTGAAGTATGATCTAAGGTATGCTCTAAAGTATGATCTAAAGTATGCTATAAAGTATGATCTAAAGTAGGCTCTAAAGTATGATCTAAAGTATGCTCTAAAGTATGATCTAAAGTATGCTCTAAAGTATGCTCTAAAGTATGATCTAAAGTATGATCTAAAGTATATTCTAAAATATGCTCTAAAGTATGTTATAAAGTATGCTCTAAAGTATGATCCAAAGTATGGTCTAAAGTATGTTCTAAAGTATGCTCTAAAGTATGATCTAAAGTATGCTCTGAAGTATGCTCTAAAGTATGCTCTAAAGTATGCTCTAAAGTATGTTCTAAAGTATGATCTAAAGTATGCTCTAAAGTATGCTCTAAAGCATATTCTAAAGTATGCTCTAAAGTATAATCTGAAGTATGATCTAAAGTATGTTCTAAAGTATGCTCTAAAGTATGTTCTAAAGTATATTCTAAAGTATGTTCTAAAGTATACTCTAAAGTATGATCTAAAGTATGTTCTAAAGTATGATCTAAAGTATGTTCTAAAGTATGCTCTAAAGTATGATCTAAATTATGTTCTAAAGTATGCTCTAAAGTTAGCTCTAAAATATGCTCTAAATTATGCTCTAAAGTATGCTCTAAAGTATGTTCTAACGTATGCTCTAAAGTATGCTCTGAAGTGTGATATAAAGTATGCTCTAAAGTATGATCTAAAGTATGATCTAAAGTATGCTCTAAAGTATGATCTAAAGTATGCTCTAAAGTATGCTCTAAAGTATGCTCTAAAGTATGATCTAAAGTATGCTCTAAAGAATGATCTAAAGTATGCTCTAAAGTATGATCTAAAGTATGATCTAAAGTATGTTCTAAAGTATGCTCTAAAGTTAGCTCTAAAATATGCTCTAAATTATGCTCTAAAGTATGCTCTAAAGTATGTTCTAACGTATGCTCTAAAGTATGCTCTAAAGTATGCTCTAAAGTATGATCTAAAGTATGATCTAAAGTATGCTCTGAAGTGTTGTTCTAAAGTATGCTCTAAAGTATGATCTAAAGTATGATCTAAAGTATGCTCTAAAGTATGATCCAAAGTATGCTCTAAAGTATGATCTAAAGTAGGCTCTAAAGTATGATCTAAAGTATGCTCTAAAGTATGATCTAAAGTATGCTCTAAAGTATGCTCTAAAGTATGATCTAAAGTATGATCTAAAGTATGCTCTAAAGTATGCTCTAAAGTATGTTATAAAGTATGATCTAAAGTATGATCTAAAGTATGCTCTGAAGTGTTGTTCTAAAGTATGCTCTAAAGTATGATCTAAAGTATGATCTAAAGTATGCTCTAAAGTATGCTCTAAAGTATGATCCAAAGTATGCTCTAAAGTATGATCTAAAGTAGGCTCTAAAGTATGATCTAAAGTATGCTCTAAAGTATGATCTAAAGTATGCTCTAAAGTATGCTCTAAAGTATGATCTAAAGTATGATCTAAAGTATGCTCTAAAGTATGCTCTAAAGTATGTTATAAAGTATGCTCTAAAGTATGATCCAAAGTATGGTCTAAAGTATGTTCTAAAGTATGCTCAAAAGTATGCTCTAAAGTATGATCTAAAGTATGCTCTGAAGTATGCTCTAAAGTATGCTCTAAAGTATGCTCTAAAGTATGTTCTAAAGCATGATCCAAAGTATGCTCTAAAGTATGCTCTAAAGCATATTCTAAAGTATGCTCTAAAGTATAATCTGAAGTATGATCTAAAGTATGTTCTGAAGTATGCTCTAAAGTATATTCTAAAGTATATTCTAAAGTATGTTCTAAAGTATACTCTAAAGTATGATCTAAAGTATGTTCTAAAGTATGATCTAAAGTATGTTCTGAAGTATGCTCTAAAGTATGATCTAAAGTATGTTCTAAAGTATGCTCTAAAGTATGTTCTAACGTATGCTCTAAAGTATGATCTAAAGTATGCTCTAAAGTATGCTCTAAAGCATATTCTAATGTATGCTCTAAAGTATGTTCTAAAGTATGTTCTAAAGTATGCTCTAAAGTATGATCTAAAGTATGCTCTAAAGTATGCTCTAAAGTATGCTCTAAAGTATATTCTAAAGTATGCTCTAACGTATGTTCTAAAGTATGTTCTAAAATATGCTCTAAAGTATGATCTAAAGTATGCTCTAAAGTATGATCTAAAGTATGCTCTAAAGTATGTTCTAAAGTATGCTCTAAAGTATGATCTAAAGTATGCTCTAAAGTATGCTCTAAAGTATGTTCTAAAGTATGATCTAAAGTATGATATAAAGTATGATCTAAAGTATGCTCTAAAGTATGATCTAAAGTATGCTCTAAAGTATGCTCTAAAGTATGATCCAAAGTATGCTCTAAAGTATGATCTAAAGTAGGCTCTAAAGTATGATCTAAAGTATGCTCTAAAGTATGATCTAAAGTATGCTCTAAAGTATGCTCTAAAGTATGATCTAAAGTATGATCTAAAGTATGCTCTAAAGTATGCTCTAAAGTATGCTCTAAAGTATGATCCAAAGTATGGTCTAAAGTATGTTCTAAAGTATGCTCTAAAGTATGCTCTAAAGTATGATCTAAAGTATGCTCTGAAGTATGCTCTAAAGTATGCTCTAAAGTATGCTCTAAAGTATGTTCTAAAGTATGATCCAAAGTATGCTCTAAAGTATGCTCTAAAGCATATTCTAAAGTATGCTCTAAAGTATAATCTGAAGTATGATCTAAAGTATGTTCTGAAGTATGCTCTAAAGTATATTCTAAAGTATATTCTAAAGTATGTTCTAAAGTATACTCTAAAGTATGATCTAAAGTATGTTCTAAAGTATGATCTAAAGTATGTTCTAAAGTATGCTCTAAAGTATGATCTAAAGTATGTTCTAAAGTATGCTCTAAAGTTAGCTCTAAAATATGCTCTAAATTATGCTCTAAAGTATGCTCTAAAGTATGTTCTAACGTATGCTCTAAAGTATGATCTAAAGTATGCTCTAAAGTATGCTCTAAAGCATATTCTAATGTATGCTCTAAAGTATGTTCTAAAGTATGTTCTAAAGTATGCTCTAAAGTATGATCTAAAGTATGCTCTAAAGTATGCTCTAAAGTATATTCTAAAGTATGCTCTAACGTATGTTCTAAAGTATGTTCTAAAATATGCTCTAAAGTATGATCTAAAGTATGCTCTAAAGTATGATCTAAAGTATCCTCTAAAGTATGTTCTAAAGTATGCTCTAAAGTATGATCTAAAGTATGCTCTAAAGTATGCTCTAAAGTATGTTCTAAAGTATGATCTAAAGTATGATATAAAGTATGCTCTAAAGTATGCTCTAAAGTATGCTCTAAAGTATGATCTAAAGTATGTTCTAAAGTATGCTCTAAAGTATAATCTGAAGTATGATCTAAAGTATGTTCTAAACTATGTTCTAAAGTATATTCTAAAGTATGTTCTAAAGTATACTCTAAAGTATGATCTAAAGTATGTTCTAAAGTATGATCTAAAGTATGTTCTAAAGTATGCTCTAAAGTATGCTCTAAAGTATGCTCTAAAGTATGCTCTAACGTATGTTCTAAAGTATGCTCTGAAGTATGATCTAAAGTATGATCTAAAGTATGCTCTAAAGTATGATCTAAAGTATGTTCTAAAGTATGCTCTGAAGTTAGCTCTAAAATATGCTTTTAAATTATGCTCTAAAGTATGCTCTAAAGTATGTTCTAACGTATGCTCTAAAGTATGATCTAACGTATGCTCTAAAGTATGCTCTAAAGTATGATCCAAAGTATGCTCTAAAGTATGATATAAAGTATGCTCTAAAGTATGATCTAAAGTATCATCTAAAGTATGATCTAAAGTATAATCTAAAGTATGCTCTAAAGTATGTTCTAAAGTATGATCTAAAGTATGATCTAAAGTATGCTCTAAAGTATGCTCTAAAGTATATTCTAAAGTATGTTCTAAAGTATTTTCTAAAGTATGATATAAAGTATGCTCTAAAATATGCTCTAAAGTATGCTCTAAAGTATGATCTAAAGTATGTTCTAAAGTATGCTCTAAAGTATAATCTGAAGTATGATCTAAAGTATGTTCTATAGTATGCTCTAAAGTATGCTCTAAAGTATGATCTAAAGTATGCTCTAAAGTATGATATAAAGTATGCTCTAAAGTATGATCTAAAGTATGATCTAAAGTATGCTCTAAAGTATGCTCTAAAGTATGTTCTAAAGTATGATCTAAAGTATGCTCTAGAGTATGATCTAAAGTATGCTCTAAAGTATGCTCTAAAGTATGATCTAAAGTATGCTCTAAAGAATGATTTAAAGTATGTTCTAAAGTATGTTCTAAAGTATGCTCTAAAGTATGATCTAAAGTATGCTCTAAAGTATGCTCTAAAGTATGCTCTAAAGTATATTCTAAAGTATGCTCTAACGTATGTTCTAAAGTATGTTCTAAAATATGCTCTAAAGTATGATCTAAAGTATGCTCTAAAGTATGATCTAAAGTATGCTCTAAAGTATGTTCTAAAGTATGCTCTAAAGTATGATCTAAAGTATGCTCTAAAGTATGCTCTAAAGTATGATCTAAAGTATCATCTAAAGTATGATCTAAAGTATGCTCTAAAGTATGCTCTAAAGTATGTTCTAAAGTATGATCTAAAGTATGATCTAAAGTATGCTCTAA
Organism: Eucyclogobius newberryi; assembly: GCF_026437365.1. Taxonomy (NCBI): domain Eukaryota; kingdom Metazoa; phylum Chordata; class Actinopteri; order Gobiiformes; family Gobiidae; genus Eucyclogobius; species Eucyclogobius newberryi. The sequence goes on along the minus strand of NW_027316278.1, from coordinate 3,622,513 downwards.
AGTATGCTCTAAAGTATATTCTAAAGTATGTTCTAAAGTATTTTCTAAAGTATGATATAAAGTATGCTCTAAAATATGCTCTAAAGTATGCTCTAAAGTATGATCTAAAGTATGTTCTAAAGTATGCTCTAAAGTATAATCTGAAGTATGATCTAAAGTATGTTCTAAAGTATGCTCTAAAGTATGCTCTAAAGTATGATCTAAAGTATGCTCTAAAGTATGATATAAAGTATGCTCTAAAGTATGATCTAAAGTATGATCTAAAGTATGCTCTAAAGTATGATCTAAAGTATGCTCTAAAGTATGATCTAAAGTATGCTCTAAAGTATGCTCTAAAGTATGTTCTAAAGTATGATCTAAAGTATGATCTAAAGTATGCTCTAAAGTATGCTCTAAAGTATGTCCTAAAGTATGATCTAAGGTATGCTCTAAAGTATGCTATAAAGTATGATCTAAAGTAGGCTCTAAAGTATGATCTAAAGTATGCTCTAAAGTATGATCTAAAGTAAGCTATAAAGTATGCTCTAAAGTATGCTATAAAGTATGGTCTAAAGTATGTTCTAAAGTATGCTCTAAAGTATGCTCTAAAGTATGATCTAAAGTATGCTCTGAAGTATGCTCTAAAGTATGCTCTAAAGTATGCTCTAAAGTATGTTCTAAAGTATGATCCAAAGTATGCTCTAAAGTATGCTCTAAAGCATATTCTAAAGTATGCTCTAAAGTATAATCTGAAGTATGATCTAAAGTATGTTCTGAAGTATGCTCTAAAGTATATTCTAAAGTATATTCTAAAGTATGTTCTAAAGTATACTCTAAAGTATGATCTAAAGTATGTTCTAAAGTATGATCTAAAGTATGTTCTAAAGTATGCTCTAAAGTATGATCTAAAGTATGTTCTAAAGTATGCTCTAAAGTTAGCTCTAAAATATGCTCTAAATTATGCTCTAAAGTATGCTCTAAAGTATGTTCTAACGTATGCTCTAAAGTATGATCTAAAGTATGCTCTAAAGTATGCTCTAAAGCATATTCTAATGTATGCTCTAAAGTATGTTCTAAAGTATGTTCTAAAGTATGCTCTAAAGTATGATCTAAAGTATGCTCTAAAGTATGCTCTAAAGTATGCTCTAAAGTATATTCTAAAGTATGCTCTAACGTATGTTCTAAAGTATGTTCTAAAATATGCTCTAAAGTATGATCTAAAGTATGCTCTAAAGTATGATCTAAAGTATGCTCTAAAGTATGTTCTAAAGTATGCTCTAAAGTATGATCTAAAGTATGCTCTAAAGTATGCTCTAAAGTATGTTCTAAAGTATGATCTAAAGTATGATATAAAGTATGCTCTAAAGTATGCTCTAAAGTATGCTCTAAAGTATGATCTAAAGTATGTTCTAAAGTATGCTCTAAAGTATAATCTGAAGTATGATCTAAAGTATGTTCTAAAGTATGTTCTAAAGTATATTCTAAAGTATGTTCTAAAGTATACTCTAAAGTATGATCTAAAGTATGTTCTAAAGTATGATCTAAAGTATGTTCTAAAGTATGCTCTAAAGTATGCTCTAAAGTATGCTCTAACGTATGTTCTAAAGTATGCTCTAAAGTATGATCTAAAGTATGATCTAAAGTATGCTCTAAAGTATGATCTAAAGTATGTTCTAAAGTATGCTCTGAAGTTAGCTCTAAAATATGCTTTTAAATTATGCTCTAAAGTATGCTCTAAAGTATGTTCTAACGTATGCTCTAAAGTATGATCTAACGTATGCTCTAAAGTATGCTCTAAAGTATGATCCAAAGTATGCTCTAAAGTATGATATAAAGTATGCTCTAAAGTATGATCTAAAGTATCATCTAAAGTATCATCTAAAGTATAATCTAAAGTATGCTCTAAAGTATGTTCTAAAGTATGATCTAAAGTATGATCTAAAGTATGCTCTAAAGTATGCTCTAAAGTATATTCTAAAGTATGTTCTAAAGTATTTTCTAAAGTATGATATAAAGTATGCTCTAAATATGCTCTAAAGTATGCTCTAAAGTATGATCTAAAGTATGTTCTAAAGTATGCTCTAAAGTATAATCTGAAGTATGATCTAAAGTATGTTCTAAAGTATGCTCTAAAGTATGATCTAAAGTATGATCTAAAGTATGCTCTAAAGTATGATATAAAGTATGCTCTAAAGTATGATCTAAAGTATGATCTAAAGTATGCTCTAAAGTATGCTCTAAAGTATGTTCTAAAGTATGATCTAAAGTATGCTCTAGAGTATGATCTAAAGTATGCTCTAAAGTATGCTCTAAAGTATGATCTAAAGTATGCTCTAAAGAATGATTTAAAGTATGTTCTAAAGTATGTTCTAAAGTATGCTCTAAAGTATGATCTAAAGTATGCTCTAAAGTATGCTCTAAAGTATGCTCTAAAGTATATTCTAAAGTATGCTCTAACGTATGTTCTAAAGTATGTTCTAAAATATGCTCTAAAGTATGATCTAAAGTATGCTCTAAAGTATGATCTAAAGTATGCTCTAAAGTATGTTCTAAAGTATGCTCTAAAGTATGATCTAAAGTATGCTCTAAAGAATGCTCTAAAGTATGTTCTAAAGTATGATCTAAAGTATGATATAAAGTATGCTCTAAAGTATGCTCTAAAGTATGCTCTAAAGTATGATCTAAAGTATGTTCTAAAGTATGCTCTAAAGTATAATCTGAAGTATTATCTAAAGTATGTTCTAAAGTATGTTGTAAAGTATATTCTAAAGTATGTTCTAAAGTATACTCTAAAGTATGATCTAAAGTATGTTCTAAAGTATGATCTAAAGTATGTTCTAAAGTATGCTCTAAAGTATGCTCTAAAGTATGCTCTGAAGTTAGCTCTAAAATATGCTTTTAAATTATGCTCTAAAGTATGCTCTAAAGTATGTTCTAACGTATGCTCTAAAGTATGATCTAACGTATGCTCTAAAGTATGCTCTAAAGTATGATCCAAAGTATGCTCTAAAGTATGATATAAAGTATGCTCTAAAGTTTGATCTAAAGTATCATCTAAAGTATGATCTAAAGTATGCTCTAAAGTATGCTCTAAAGTATGTTCTAAAGTATGATCTAAAGTATGATCTAAAGTATGCTCTAAAGTATGCTCTAAAGTATATTCTAAAGTATGTTCTAAAGTATTTTCTAAAGTATGATATAAAGTATGCTCTAAAATATGCTCTAAAGTATGCTCTAAAGTATGATCTAAAGAATGTTCTAAAGTATGCTCTAAAGTATAATCTGAAGTATGATCTAAAGTATGTTCTAAAGTATGCTCTAAAGTATGCTCTAAAGTATGATCTAAAGTATGCTCTAAAGTATGATATAAAGTATGCTCTAAAGTATGATCTAAAGTCTGATCTAAAGTATGCTCTAAAGTATGATCTAAAGTATGCTCTAAAGTATGATCTAAAGTATGCTCTAAAGTATGCTCTAAAGTATGTTCTAAAGTATGATCTAAAGTATGATCTAAAGTATGCTCTAAAGTATGCTCTAAAGTATGTCCTAAAGTATGATCTAAGGTATGCTCTAAAGTATGCTATAAAGTATGATCTAAAGTAGGCTCTAAAGTATGATCTAAAGTATGCTCTAAAGTATGATCTAAAGTAAGCTATAAAGTATGCTCTAAAGTATGATCTAAAGTATGATCTAAAGTATGCTCTAAAGTATGCTCTAAAGTATGATCTAAAGTATGCTTTAAAGTATGCTCTAAAGTATTATCTAAAGTATGATCTAAAGTATGCTCTAAAGTATGATCTAAAGTATGATCTAAAGTATGCTCTAAAGTATGCTCTAAAGTATGATCTAAAGTATGCTCTAAAGTATGCTCTAAAGTATGATCCAAAGTATATTCTAAAGTATGCTCTAAAGTATGATCTAAAGTATGCTCTAAAGTATGATCTAAAGTATGCTCTAAAGTATGCTCTAAAGTATGATCTAAAGTATGATCTAAAGTATGCTCTAAAGTATGCTCTAAAGTATGATCTAAAGTATGCTCTAAAGTATGATCTAAAGTATGCTCTAAAGTATGATCTAAAGTATGCTCTAAAGTATGATTTGATGATTTGATTTGATGATCAAAGTATGATCTAAAGTATGTTCTAAAGTATGCTCCAAAGTATGCTCTAAAGTATGATCTAAAGTATGCTCTAAAGTGTGATCTAAAGTATGCTCTAAAGTATGATCTAAAGTATGCTCTAACGTATGATCTAAAGTATGCTCTAAAGTATGATCTAAAGTATGCTCTAAAGTATGCTCTAAAGTATGATCTAAAGTATGATCTAAAGTATGCTCTAAAGTATGATCTAAAGTATGCTATAAAGTATGCTCTAAAGTATGATCTGAAGTGTGCTCTAAAGAATGATCTAAAGTATGCTCTAAAATATGCTCTAAAGTATGATCTAAAGTATGATCCAAAGTATGTTCTAAAGTATGATCTAAAGTATGATCTAAAGTATGCTCTAAAGTATGATCTAAAGTATGCTTTAAAGTATGTTCTAAAGTATGCTCTAAAGTATTATCCAAAGTATGCTCTAAAGTATGATCTAAAGTATGCTCTAAAGTATGATCTAAAGTATGCTCTAAGGTATGCTCTAAAGTATGCTCTAAAGTATGATCTAAAGTATGCTCAAAAGTATGCTCTAAAGTATGATCCAAAGTATGCTCTAAAGTATGATCTAAAGTATGCTCTAAAGTATGATCTAAAGTATGCTCTAAAGTATGATCTAAAGTATGCTCTAAAGTATGTTATAAAGTATGCTCTAAAGTATGATCCAAAGTATGATCTAAAGTATGTTCTAAAGTATGCTCTAAAGTATGATCTAAAGTATGCTCTGAAGTATGCTCTAAAGTATGCTCTAAAGTATGTTCTAAAGTATGCTCCAAAGTATGCTCTAAAGTATGATCTAAAGTATGCTCTAAAGTATGATCTAAAGTATGCTCTAAAGTATGATCTAAAGTATGCTCTGAAGTATGCTCTAAAGTATGCTCTAAAGTATGTTCTAAAGTATGATCTAAAGTATGCTCTAAATTATGCTCTAAAGTATGATCCAAAGTATGCTCTAAAGTATGATCTAAAGTATGCTCTAAAGTATGATCTAAAGTATGCTCTAAAGTATGATCTAAAGTATGCTCTAAAGTATGTTATAAAGAATGTTCTAAAGTATGATCCAAAGTATGATCTAAAGTATGATCTAAAGTATGCTCTAAAGTATGATCTAAAGTATGCTCTAAAGTATGATCTAAAGTATGCTCTAAAGTATGATCTAAAGTATGCTCTAAAGTATGATCTAAAAGTATGCTCTGAAGTATGCTCTAAAGTATGCTCTAAAGTATGTTCTAAAGTATGATCTAAAGTATTCTCTAAAGTATGCTCTAAAGTATGATCTAAAGTATGCTCTAAAGTATGATCTAAAGTATGCTCTAAAGTATGATCTAAAGTATGCTCTAAAGTATGTTATAAAGTATGCTCTAAAGTATGATCCAAAGTATGATCTAAAGTATGTTCTAAAGTATGCTCTAAAGTATGATCTAAAGTATGCTCTGAAGTATGCTCTAAAGTATGCTCTAAAGTATTTTCTAAAGTATGATCTAAAGTATGCTCTAAAGTATGCTCTAAAGTATGATCTAAAGTATGCTCTAAAGTATGATCTAAAGTATGCTCTAAAGTATGATCTAAAGTATGCTCTAAAGTATGATCAAAGTATGATCTAAAGTATGTTCTAAAGTATGGTCCAAAGTATGCTCTAAAGTATGATCTAAAGTATGCTCTAAAGTATGATCTAAAGTATGCTCTAAAGTATGATCTAAAGTATGCTCTAAAGTATGATCTAAAAGTATGCTCTGAAGTATGCTCTAAAGTATGCTCTAAAGTATGTTCTAAAGTATGATCTAAAGTATTCTCTAAAGTATGCTCTAAAGTATGATCTAAAGTATGCTCTAAAGTATGATCTAAAGTATGCTCTAAAGTATGATCTAAAGTATGCTCTAAAGTATGTTATAAAGTATGCTCTAAAGTATGTTATAAAGTATGCTCTAAAGTATGCTCTAAAGTATGATCTAAAGTATGCTCTAAAGTATGATCTAAAGTATGCTCTAAAGTATGATCTAAAGTATGCTCTAAAGTATGATCAAAGTATGATCTAAAGTATGTTCTAAAGTATGGTCCAAAGTATGCTCTAAAGTATGATCTAAAGTATGCTCTAAAGTATGATCTAAAGTATGCTCTAAAGTATGATCTAAAGTATGCTCTAAAGTATGATCTAAAAGTATGCTCTGAAGTATGCTCTAAAGTATGCTCTAAAGTATGTTCTAAAGTATGATCTAAAGTATTCTCTAAAGTATGCTCTAAAGTATGATCTAAAGTATGCTCTAAAGTATGATCTAAAGTATGCTCTAAAGTATGATCTAAAGTATGCTCTAAAGTATGCTCTAAAGTATGTTCTAAAGTATGATCTAAAGTATGATCTAAAGTATGCTCTAAAGTATGCTCTAAAGTATATTCTAAAGTATGTTCTAAAGTATTTTCTAAAGTATGATATAAAGTATGCTCTAAAATATGCTCTAAAGTATGCTCTAAAGTATGATCTAAAGTATGTTCTAAAGTATGCTCTAAAGTATAATCTGAAGTATGATCTAAAGTATGTTCTAAAGTATGCTCTAAAGTATGCTCTAAAGTATGATCTAAAGTATGCTCTAAAGTATGATATAAAGTATGCTCTAAAGTATGATCTAAAGTCTGATCTAAAGTATGCTCTAAAGTATGATCTAAAGTATGCTCTAAAGTATGATCTAAAGTATGCTCTAAAGTATGCTCTAAAGTATGTTCTAAAGTATGATCTAAAGTATGATCTAAAGTATGCTCTAAAGTATGCTCTAAAGTATGTCCTAAAGTATGATCTAAGGTATGCTCTAAAGTATGCTATAAAGTATGATCTAAAGTAGGCTCTAAAGTATGATCTAAAGTATGCTCTAAAGTATGATCTAAAGTAAGCTATAAAGTATGCTCTAAAGTATGATCTAAAGTATGATCTAAAGTATGCTCTAAAGTATGCTCTAAAGTATGATCTAAAGTATGCTTTAAAGTATGCTCTAAAGTATGATCTAAAGTATGATCTAAAGTATGCTCTAAAGTATGATCTAAAGTATGATCTAAAGTATGCTCTAAAGTATGCTCTAAAGTATGATCTAAAGTATGCTCTAAAGTATGCTCTAAAGTATGATCCAAAGTATATTCTAAAGTATGCTCTAAAGTATGATCTAAAGTATGCTCTAAAGTATGATCTAAAGTATGCTCTAAAGTATGCTCTAAAGTATGATCTAAAGTATGATCTAAAGTATGCTCTAAAGTATGCTCTAAAGTATGATCTAAAGTATGCTCTAAAGTATGATCTAAAGTATGCTCTAAAGTATGATCTAAAGTATGCTCTAAAGTATGATATAAAGTATGTTCTAAAGTATGATCTAAAGTATGATCTAAAGTATGCTCTAAAGTATGCTCTAAAGTATATTCTAAAGTATGTTCTAAAGTATTTTCTAAAGTATGATATAAAGTATGCTCTAAATATGCTCTAAAGTATGCTCTAAAGTATGATCTAAAGTATGTTCTAAAGTATGCTCTAAAGTATAATCTGAAGTATGATCTAAAGTATGTTCTAAAGTATGCTCTAAAGTATGATCTAAAGTATGATCTAAAGTATGCTCTAAAGTATGATATAAAGTATGCTCTAAAGTATGATCTAAAGTATGATCTAAAGTATGCTCTAAAGTATGCTCTAAAGTATGTTCTAAAGTATGATCTAAAGTATGCTCTAGAGTATGATCTAAAGTATGCTCTAAAGTATGCTCTAAAGTATGATCTAAAGTATGCTCTAAAGAATGATTTAAAGTATGTTCTAAAGTATGTTCTAAAGTATGCTCTAAAGTATGATCTAAAGTATGCTCTAAAGTATGCTCTAAAGTATGCTCTAAAGTATATTCTAAAGTATGCTCTAACGTATGTTCTAAAGTATGTTCTAAAATATGCTCTAAAGTATGATCTAAAGTATGCTCTAAAGTATGATCTAAAGTATGCTCTAAAGTATGTTCTAAAGTATGCTCTAAAGTATGATCTAAAGTATGCTCTAAAGAATGCTCTAAAGTATGTTCTAAAGTATGATCTAAAGTATGATATAAAGTATGCTCTAAAGTATGCTCTAAAGTATGCTCTAAAGTATGATCTAAAGTATGTTCTAAAGTATGCTCTAAAGTATAATCTGAAGTATTATCTAAAGTATGTTCTAAAGTATGTTGTAAAGTATATTCTAAAGTATGTTCTAAAGTATACTCTAAAGTATGATCTAAAGTATGTTCTAAAGTATGATCTAAAGTATGTTCTAAAGTATGCTCTAAAGTATGCTCTAAAGTATGCTCTGAAGTTAGCTCTAAAATATGCTTTTAAATTATGCTCTAAAGTATGCTCTAAAGTATGTTCTAACGTATGCTCTAAAGTATGATCTAACGTATGCTCTAAAGTATGCTCTAAAGTATGATCCAAAGTATGCTCTAAAGTATGATATAAAGTATGCTCTAAAGTTTGATCTAAAGTATCATCTAAAGTATGATCTAAAGTATGCTCTAAAGTATGCTCTAAAGTATGTTCTAAAGTATGATCTAAAGTATGATCTAAAGTATGCTCTAAAGTATGCTCTAAAGTATATTCTAAAGTATGTTCTAAAGTATTTTCTAAAGTATGATATAAAGTATGCTCTAAAATATGCTCTAAAGTATGCTCTAAAGTATGATCTAAAGAATGTTCTAAAGTATGCTCTAAAGTATAATCTGAAGTATGATCTAAAGTATGTTCTAAAGTATGCTCTAAAGTATGCTCTAAAGTATGATCTAAAGTATGCTCTAAAGTATGATATAAAGTATGCTCTAAAGTATGATCTAAAGTCTGATCTAAAGTATGCTCTAAAGTATGATCTAAAGTATGCTCTAAAGTATGATCTAAAGTATGCTCTAAAGTATGCTCTAAAGTATGTTCTAAAGTATGATCTAAAGTATGATCTAAAGTATGCTCTAAAGTATGCTCTAAAGTATGTCCTAAAGTATGATCTAAGGTATGCTCTAAAGTATGCTATAAAGTATGATCTAAAGTAGGCTCTAAAGTATGATCTAAAGTATGCTCTAAAGTATGATCTAAAGTAAGCTATAAAGTATGCTCTAAAGTATGATCTAAAGTATGATCTAAAGTATGCTCTAAAGTATGCTCTAAAGTATGATCTAAAGTATGCTTTAAAGTATGCTCTAAAGTATTATCTAAAGTATGATCTAAAGTATGCTCTAAAGTATGATCTAAAGTATGATCTAAAGTATGCTCTAAAGTATGCTCTAAAGTATGATCTAAAGTATGCTCTAAAGTATGCTCTAAAGTATGATCCAAAGTATATTCTAAAGTATGCTCTAAAGTATGATCTAAAGTATGCTCTAAAGTATGATCTAAAGTATGCTCTAAAGTATGCTCTAAAGTATGATCTAAAGTATGATCTAAAGTATGCTCTAAAGTATGCTCTAAAGTATGATCTAAAGTATGCTCTAAAGTATGATCTAAAGTATGCTCTAAAGTATGATCTAAAGTATGCTCTAAAGTATGATTTGATGATTTGATTTGATGATCAAAGTATGATCTAAAGTATGTTCTAAAGTATGCTCCAAAGTATGCTCTAAAGTATGATCTAAAGTATGCTCTAAAGTGTGATCTAAAGTATGCTCTAAAGTATGATCTAAAGTATGCTCTAACGTATGATCTAAAGTATGCTCTAAAGTATGATCTAAAGTATGCTCTAAAGTATGCTCTAAAGTATGATCTAAAGTATGATCTAAAGTATGCTCTAAAGTATGATCTAAAGTATGCTATAAAGTATGCTCTAAAGTATGATCTGAAGTGTGCTCTAAAGAATGATCTAAAGTATGCTCTAAAATATGCTCTAAAGTATGATCTAAAGTATGATCCAAAGTATGTTCTAAAGTATGATCTAAAGTATGATCTAAAGTATGCTCTAAAGTATGATCTAAAGTATGCTTTAAAGTATGTTCTAAAGTATGCTCTAAAGTATTATCCAAAGTATGCTCTAAAGTATGATCTAAAGTATGCTCTAAAGTATGATCTAAAGTATGCTCTAAGGTATGCTCTAAAGTATGCTCTAAAGTATGATCTAAAGTATGCTCAAAAGTATGCTCTAAAGTATGATCCAAAGTATGCTCTAAAGTATGATCTAAAGTATGCTCTAAAGTATGATCTAAAGTATGCTCTAAAGTATGATCTAAAGTATGCTCTAAAGTATGTTATAAAGTATGCTCTAAAGTATGATCCAAAGTATGATCTAAAGTATGTTCTAAAGTATGCTCTAAAGTATGATCTAAAGTATGCTCTGAAGTATGCTCTAAAGTATGCTCTAAAGTATGTTCTAAAGTATGCTCCAAAGTATGCTCTAAAGTATGATCTAAAGTATGCTCTAAAGTATGATCTAAAGTATGCTCTAAAGTATGATCTAAAGTATGCTCTGAAGTATGCTCTAAAGTATGCTCTAAAGTATGTTCTAAAGTATGATCTAAAGTATGCTCTAAATTATGCTCTAAAGTATGATCCAAAGTATGCTCTAAAGTATGATCTAAAGTATGCTCTAAAGTATGATCTAAAGTATGCTCTAAAGTATGATCTAAAGTATGCTCTAAAGTATGTTATAAAGAATGTTCTAAAGTATGATCCAAAGTATGATCTAAAGTATGATCTACAGTATGCTCTAAAGTATGATCTAAAGTATGCTCTAAAGTATGATCTAAAGTATGCTCTAAAGTATGATCTAAAGTATGCTCTAAAGTATGATCTAAAAGTATGCTCTGAAGTATGCTCTAAAGTATGCTCTAAAGTATGTTCTAAAGTATGATCTAAAGTATTCTCTAAAGTATGCTCTAAAGTATGATCTAAAGTATGCTCTAAAGTATGATCTAAAGTATGCTCTAAAGTATGATCTAAAGTATGCTCTAAAGTATGTTATAAAGTATGCTCTAAAGTATGATCCAAAGTATGATCTAAAGTATGTTCTAAAGTATGCTCTAAAGTATGATCTAAAGTATGCTCTGAAGTATGCTCTAAAGTATGCTCTAAAGTATTTTCTAAAGTATGATCTAAAGTATGCTCTAAAGTATGCTCTAAAGTATGATCTAAAGTATGCTCTAAAGTATGATCTAAAGTATGCTCTAAAGTATGATCTAAAGTATGCTCTAAAGTATGATCAAAGTATGATCTAAAGTATGTTCTAAAGTATGGTCCAAAGTATGCTCTAAAGTATGATCTAAAGTATGCTCTAAAGTATGATCTAAAGTATGCTCTAAAGTATGATCTAAAGTATGCTCTAAAGTATGATCTAAAAGTATGCTCTGAAGTATGCTCTAAAGTATGCTCTAAAGTATGTTCTAAAGTATGATCTAAAGTATTCTCTAAAGTATGCTCTAAAGTATGATCTAAAGTATGCTCTAAAGTATGATCTAAAGTATGCTCTAAAGTATGATCTAAAGTATGCTCTAAAGTATGTTATAAAGTATGCTCTAAAGTATGTTATAAAGTATGCTCTAAAGTATGCTCTAAAGTATGATCTAAAGTATGCTCTAAAGTATGATCTAAAGTATGCTCTAAAGTATGATCTAAAGTATGCTCTAAAGTATGATCAAAGTATGATCTAAAGTATGTTCTAAAGTATGGTCCAAAGTATGCTCTAAAGTATGATCTAAAGTATGCTCTAAAGTATGATCTAAAGTATGCTCTAAAGTATGATCTAAAGTATGCTCTAAAGTATGATCTAAAAGTATGCTCTGAAGTATGCTCTAAAGTATGCTCTAAAGTATGTTCTAAAGTATGATCTAAAGTATTCTCTAAAGTATGCTCTAAAGTATGATCTAAAGTATGCTCTAAAGTATGATCTAAAGTATGCTCTAAAGTATGATCTAAAGTATGCTCTAAAGTATGCTCTAAAGTATGTTCTAAAGTATGATCTAAAGTATGATCTAAAGTATGCTCTAAAGTATGCTCTAAAGTATATTCTAAAGTATGTTCTAAAGTATTTTCTAAAGTATGATATAAAGTATGCTCTAAAATATGCTCTAAAGTATGCTCTAAAGTATGATCTAAAGTATGTTCTAAAGTATGCTCTAAAGTATAATCTGAAGTATGATCTAAAGTATGTTCTAAAGTATGCTCTAAAGTATGCTCTAAAGTATGATCTAAAGTATGCTCTAAAGTATGATATAAAGTATGCTCTAAAGTATGATCTAAAGTCTGATCTAAAGTATGCTCTAAAGTATGATCTAAAGTATGCTCTAAAGTATGATCTAAAGTATGCTCTAAAGTATGCTCTAAAGTATGTTCTAAAGTATGATCTAAAGTATGATCTAAAGTATGCTCTAAAGTATGCTCTAAAGTATGTCCTAAAGTATGATCTAAGGTATGCTCTAAAGTATGCTATAAAGTATGATCTAAAGTAGGCTCTAAAGTATGATCTAAAGTATGCTCTAAAGTATGATCTAAAGTAAGCTATAAAGTATGCTCTAAAGTATGATCTAAAGTATGATCTAAAGTATGCTCTAAAGTATGCTCTAAAGTATGATCTAAAGTATGCTTTAAAGTATGCTCTAAAGTATGATCTAAAGTATGATCTAAAGTATGCTCTAAAGTATGATCTAAAGTATGATCTAAAGTATGCTCTAAAGTATGCTCTAAAGTATGATCTAAAGTATGCTCTAAAGTATGCTCTAAAGTATGATCCAAAGTATATTCTAAAGTATGCTCTAAAGTATGATCTAAAGTATGCTCTAAAGTATGATCTAAAGTATGCTCTAAAGTATGCTCTAAAGTATGATCTAAAGTATGATCTAAAGTATGCTCTAAAGTATGCTCTAAAGTATGATCTAAAGTATGCTCTAAAGTATGATCTAAAGTATGCTCTAAAGTATGATCTAAAGTATGCTCTAAAGTATGATTTGATGATTTGATTTGATTTGATGATCAAAGTATGATCTAAAGTATGTTCTAAAGTATGCTCCAAAGTATGCTCTAAAGTATGATCTAAAGTATGCTCTAAAGTATGATCTAAAGTATGCTCTAAAGTATGATCTAAAGTATGCTCTAACGTATGATCTAAAGTATGCTCTAAAGTATGATCTAAAGTATGCTCTAAAGTATGCTCTAAAGTATGATCTAAAGTATGATCTAAAGTATGCTCTAAAGTATGATCTAAAGTATGCTATAAAGTATGCTCTAAAGTATGATCTGAAGTGTGCTCTAAAGAATGATCTAAAGTATGCTCTAAAATATGCTCTAAAGTATGATCTAAAGTATGATCCAAAGTATGTTCTAAAGTATGATCTAAAGTATGATCTAAAGTATGCTCTAAAGTATGATCTAAAGTATGCTTTAAAGTATGTTCTAAAGTATGCTCTAAAGTATGCTCTAAAGTATTTTCTAAAGTATGATCTAAAGTATGCTCTAAAGTATGCTCTAAAGTATGATCTAAAGTATGCTCTAAAGTATGATCTAAAGTATGCTCTAAAGTATGATCTAAAGTATGCTCTAAAGTATGATCAAAGTATGATCTAAAGTATGTTCTAAAGTATGGTCCAAAGTATGCTCTAAAGTATGATCTAAAGTATGCTCTAAAGTATGATCTAAAGTATGCTCTAAAGTATGATCTAAAGTATGCTCTAAAGTATGATCTAAAAGTATGCTCTGAAGTATGCTCTAAAGTATGCTCTAAAGTATGTTCTAAAGTATGATCTAAAGTATTCTCTAAAGTATGCTCTAAAGTATGATCTAAAGTATGCTCTAAAGTATGATCTAAAGTATGCTCTAAAGTATGATCTAAAGTATGCTCTAAAGTATGTTATAAAGTATGCTCTAAAGTATGTTATAAAGTATGCTCTAAAGTATGCTCTAAAGTATGATCTAAAGTATGCTCTAAAGTATGATCTAAAGTATGCTCTAAAGTATGATCTAAAGTATGCTCTAAAGTATGATCAAAGTATGATCTAAAGTATGTTCTAAAGTATGGTCCAAAGTATGCTCTAAAGTATGATCTAAAGTATGCTCTAAAGTATGATCTAAAGTATGCTCTAAAGTATGATCTAAAGTATGCTCTAAAGTATGATCTAAAAGTATGCTCTGAAGTATGCTCTAAAGTATGCTCTAAAGTATGTTCTAAAGTATGATCTAAAGTATTCTCTAAAGTATGCTCTAAAGTATGATCTAAAGTATGCTCTAAAGTATGATCTAAAGTATGCTCTAAAGTATGATCTAAAGTATGCTCTAAAGTATGCTCTAAAGTATGTTCTAAAGTATGATCTAAAGTATGATCTAAAGTATGCTCTAAAGTATGCTCTAAAGTATATTCTAAAGTATGTTCTAAAGTATTTTCTAAAGTATGATATAAAGTATGCTCTAAAATATGCTCTAAAGTATGCTCTAAAGTATGATCTAAAGTATGTTCTAAAGTATGCTCTAAAGTATAATCTGAAGTATGATCTAAAGTATGTTCTAAAGTATGCTCTAAAGTATGCTCTAAAGTATGATCTAAAGTATGCTCTAAAGTATGATATAAAGTATGCTCTAAAGTATGATCTAAAGTCTGATCTAAAGTATGCTCTAAAGTATGATCTAAAGTATGCTCTAAAGTATGATCTAAAGTATGCTCTAAAGTATGCTCTAAAGTATGTTCTAAAGTATGATCTAAAGTATGATCTAAAGTATGCTCTAAAGTATGCTCTAAAGTATGTCCTAAAGTATGATCTAAGGTATGCTCTAAAGTATGCTATAAAGTATGATCTAAAGTAGGCTCTAAAGTATGATCTAAAGTATGCTCTAAAGTATGATCTAAAGTAAGCTATAAAGTATGCTCTAAAGTATGATCTAAAGTATGATCTAAAGTATGCTCTAAAGTATGCTCTAAAGTATGATCTAAAGTATGCTTTAAAGTATGCTCTAAAGTATGATCTAAAGTATGATCTAAAGTATGCTCTAAAGTATGATCTAAAGTATGATCTAAAGTATGCTCTAAAGTATGCTCTAAAGTATGATCTAAAGTATGCTCTAAAGTATGCTCTAAAGTATGATCCAAAGTATATTCTAAAGTATGCTCTAAAGTATGATCTAAAGTATGCTCTAAAGTATGATCTAAAGTATGCTCTAAAGTATGCTCTAAAGTATGATCTAAAGTATGATCTAAAGTATGCTCTAAAGTATGCTCTAAAGTATGATCTAAAGTATGCTCTAAAGTATGATCTAAAGTATGCTCTAAAGTATGATCTAAAGTATGCTCTAAAGTATGATTTGATGATTTGATTTGATTTGATGATCAAAGTATGATCTAAAGTATGTTCTAAAGTATGCTCCAAAGTATGCTCTAAAGTATGATCTAAAGTATGCTCTAAAGTATGATCTAAAGTATGCTCTAAAGTATGATCTAAAGTATGCTCTAACGTATGATCTAAAGTATGCTCTAAAGTATGATCTAAAGTATGCTCTAAAGTATGCTCTAAAGTATGATCTAAAGTATGATCTAAAGTATGCTCTAAAGTATGATCTAAAGTATGCTATAAAGTATGCTCTAAAGTATGATCTGAAGTGTGCTCTAAAGAATGATCTAAAGTATGCTCTAAAATATGCTCTAAAGTATGATCTAAAGTATGATCCAAAGTATGTTCTAAAGTATGATCTAAAGTATGATCTAAAGTATGCTCTAAAGTATGATCTAAAGTATGCTTTAAAGTATGTTCTAAAGTATGCTCTAAAGTATTATCCAAAGTATGCTCTAAAGTATGATCTAAAGTATGCTCTAAAGTATGATCTAAAGTATGCTCTAAAGTATGCTCTAAAGTATGCTCTAAAGTATGATCTAAAGTATGCTCAAAAGTATGCTCTAAAGTATGATCCAAAGTATGCTCTAAAGTATGATCTAAAGTATGCTCTAAAGTATGATCTAAAGTATGCTCTAAAGTATGATCTAAAGTATGCTCTAAAGTATGTTATAAAGTATGCTCTAAAGTATGATCCAAAGTATGATCTAAAGTATGTTCTAAAGTATGCTCTAAAGTATGATCTAAAGTATGCTCTGAAGTATGCTCTAAAGTATGCTCTAAAGTATGTTCTAAAGTATGCTCCAAAGTATGCTCTAAAGTATGATCTAAAGTATGCTCTAAAGTATGATCTAAAGTATGCTCTAAAGTATGATCTAAAGTATGCTCTGAAGTATGCTCTAAAGTATGCTCTAAAGTATGTTCTAAAGTATGCTCTAAAGTATGATCCAAAGTATGCTCTAAAGTATGATCTAAAGTATGCTCTAAAGTATGATCTAAAGTATGCTCTAAAGTATGATCTAAAGTATGCTCTAAAGTATGTTATAAAGTATGCTCTAAAGTATGATCCAAAGTATGATCTAAAGTATGTTCTAAAGTATGCTCTAAAGTATGATCTAAAGTATGCTCTGAAGTATGCTCTAAAGTATGCTCTAAAGTATGTTCTAAAGTATGATCTAAAGTATGCTCTAAAGTATGCTCTAAAGTATGATCTAAAGTATGCTCTAAAGTATGATCTAAAGTATGCTCTAAAGTATGCTCTAAAGTATGATCTAAAGTATGCTCTAAAGTATGATCTAAAGTATGCTCTAAAGTATGATCTAAAGTATGCTCTAAAGTATGTTATAAAGTATGCTCTAAAGTATGTTATAAAGTATGCTCTAAAGTATGATCCAAAGTATGATCTAAAGTATGTTCTAAAGTATGCTCTAAAGTATGATCTAAAGTATGCTCTGAAGTATGCTCTAAAGTATGCTCTAAAGTATGTTCTAAAGTATGCTCCAAAGTATGCTCTAAAGTATGATCTAAAGTATGCTCTAAAGTATGATCTAAAGTATGCTCTAAAGTATGATCTAAAGTATGCTCTGAAGTATGCTCTAAAGTATGCTCTAAAGTATGTTCTAAAGTATGATCTAAAGTATGCTCTAAAGTATGCTCTAAAGTATGATCCAAAGTATGCTCTAAAGTATGATCTAAAGTATGCTCTAAAGTATGATCTAAAGTATGCTCTAAAGTATGATCTAAAGTATGCTCTAAAGTATGTTATAAAGTATGCTCTAAAGTATGATCCAAAGTATGATCTAAAGTATTCTCTAAAGTATGCTCTAAAGTATGATCTAAAGTATGCTCTAAAGTATGATCTAAAGTATGCTCTAAAGTATGATCTAAAGTATGCTCTAAAGTATGATCTAAAGTATGCTCTAAAGTATGATCTAAAGTATGCTCTGAAGTATGCTCTAAAGTATGCTCTAAAGTATGTTCTAAAGTATGATCTAAAGTATGCTCTAAAGTATGCTCTAAAGTATGATCCAAAGTATGCTCTAAAGTATGATCTAAAGTATGCTCTAAAGTATGATCTAAAGTATGCTCTAAAGTATGATCTAAAGTATGCTCTAAAGTATGTTATAAAGTATGCTCTAAAGTATGATCCAAAGTATGATCTAAAGTATGTTCTAAAGTATGCTCTAAAGTATGATCTAAAGTATGCTCTGAAGTATGCTCTAAAGTATGCTCTAAAGTATGTTCTAAAGTATGATCTAAAGTATGCTCTAAAGTATGCTCTAAAGTATGATCTAAAGTATGCTCTAAAGTATGATCTAAAGTATGCTCTAAAGTATGATCTAAAGTATGCTCTAAAGTATGATCTAAAAGTATGCTCTGAAGTATGCTCTAAAGTATGCTCTAAAGTATGTTCTAAAGTATGATCTAAAGTATTCTCTAAAGTATGCTCTAAAGTATGATCTAAAGTATGCTCTAAAGTATGATCTAAAGTATGCTCTAAAGTATGATCTAAAGTATGCTCTAAAGTATGATCAAAGTATGATCTAAAGTATGCTCTAAAGTATGCTCCAAAGTATGCTCTAAAGTATGATCTAAAGTATGCTCTAAAGTATGATCTAAAGTATGCTCTAAAGTATGATCTAAAGTATGCTCTAAAGTATGCTCTAAAGTATGCTCTAAAGTATGATCTAAAGTATGCTCTAAAGTATGATCTAAAGTATGCTCTAAAGTATGCTCTAAAGTATGATCTGAAGTGTGCTCTAAAGAATGATCTAAAGTATGCTCTAAAATATGCTCTAAAGTATGATCTAAAGTATGATCCAAAGTATGCTCTAAAGTATGATCTAAAGTATGATCTAAAGTATGCTCTAAAGTATGATCTAAAGTATGCTTTAAAGTATGCTCTAAAGTATGCTCTAAAGTATGCTCTAAAGTATGCTCTAAAGTATTATCCAAAGTATGCTCTAAAGTATGCTCTAAAGTATGATCTAAAGTATGCTCTAAAGTATGCTCTAAAGTATGCTCTAAAGTATGCTCTAAAGTATGATCTAAAGTATGCTCAAAAGTATGCTCTAAAGTATGATCCAAAGTATGCTCTAAAGTATGATCTAAAGTATGCTCTAAAGTATGATCTAAAGTATGCTCTAAAGTATGATCTAAAGTATGCTCTAAAGTATGTTATAAAGTATGCTCTAAAGTATGATCCAAAGTATGATCTAAAGTATGTTCTAAAGTATGCTCTAAAGTATGATCTAAAGTATGCTCTGAAGTATGCTCTAAAGTATGCTCTAAAGTATGTTCTAAAGTATGATCCAAAGTATGATCTAAAGTATGATATAAAGTATGCTCTAAAGTATGATCCAAAGTATGATCTAAAGTTTGCTCTAAAGTATGATCTAAAGTATGCTCTAAAGTATGTTCTAAAGTATGATCTAAAGTATGATCTAAAGTATGCTCTAAAGTATGCTCTAAAGTATGTTCTAAAGTATGATATAAAGTATGCTCTAAAGTATGTTCTAAAGTATGTTCTAAAGTATGCTCTAAAGTATAATCTGAAGTATGATCTAAAGTATTATCTAAAGTATGCTCTAAAGTATGCTCTAAAGTATATTCTAAAGTATGATCCAAAGTATGCTCTTAAGTATGCTCTAAAGTATGCTCTAAAGTATATTCTAAAGTATGCTCTAAAGTATGTTCTAAAGTATGTTCTAAAGTATGCTCTAAAGTATGTTCTAAAGTATGCTCTAAAGTATGATCTAAGTATACTCTAAAGTATGCTCTAAAGTATGCTCTAAAGTATGATCTAAAGTATGCTCTAAAGTATGATCTAAAGTATGCTCTAAAGTATGCTCTAAAGTATGATCTAACGTATGCTCTAAAGTATGCTCTAAAGTATGATCCAAAGTATGCTCTAAAGTATGATATAAAGTATGCTCTAAAGTATGATCTAAAGTATGATCTAAAGTTTGCTCTAAAGTATGATCTAAAGTATGCTCTAAAGTATGTTCTAAAGTATGATCTAAAGTATGATCTAAAGTATGCTCTAAAGTATGCTCTAAAGTATGTTCTAAAGTATGATATAAAGTATGCTCTAAAGTATGTTCTAAAGTATGTTCTAAAGTATGCTCTAAAGTATAATCTGAAGTATGATCTAAAGTATGTTCTAAAGTATGCTCTAAAGTATGTTCTAAAGTATATTCTAAAGTATGTTCTAAAGTATACTCTAAAGTATGATCTAAAGTATGATCTAAAGTATGATCTAAAGTATGCTCTAAAGTATGATCTAAAGTATGCTCTAAAGTATGCTCTAAAGTATGATCTAAAGTATGCTCTAAAGTATGATCTAAAGTATGCTCTAAAGTATGATCAAAGTATGCTCTAAAGTATGATCTAAAGTATGCTCTGAAGTATGCACTAAAGTATGCTCTAAAGTATGTTCTAAAGTATGATCTAAAGTATGCTCTAAAGTATGCTCTAAAGCAAATTCTAAAGTATGCTCTAAAGTATGTTCTAAAGTATGTTCTAAAGTATGCTCTAAAGTATGATCTAAAGTATGCTCTAAAGTATGCTCTAAAGTATGCTCTAAAGTATGCTCTAAAGTATGATATAAAGTATGCTCTAAAGTATGATCTAAAGTATGATCTGAAGTATGCTCTAAAGTATGCTCTAAAGTATGTTCTAAAGTATGATCTAAAGTATGCTTTAAAGTATGCTCTAAAGTATTATCCAAAGTATGCTCTAAAGTATGATATAAAGTATGCTCTAAAGTATGATCTAAAGTATGATCTAAAGTATGCTCTAATGTATGATCTAAAGTATGCTCTAAAGTATGATCTAAAGTATGCTCTAAAGTATGATCTAAAGTATGCTCTAAAGTATGCTCTAAAGAATGCTCTAAAGTATGCTCTAAAGTATGATCTAAAGTATGCTCTAAAGTATGATCTAAAGTATGCTCTAAAGTATGATCTAAAGTATTATCTAAAGTATGCTCTAAAGTATGCTCTAAAGTATATTCTAAAGTATGATCCAAAGTATGCTCTTAAGTATGCTCTAAAGTATGCTCTAAAGTATATTCTAAAGTATGCTCTAAAGTATGTTCTAAAGTATGTTCTAAAGTATGCTCTAAAGTATGTTCTAAAGTATGCTCTAAAGTATGATCTAAAGTATACTCTAAAGTATGCTCTAAAGTATGCTCTAAAGTATGATCTAAAGTATGCTCTAAAGTATGATCCAAAGTATGCTCTAAAGTATGATATAAAGTATGCTCTAAAGTATGATCTAAAGTATGATCTAAAGTTTGCTCTAAAGTATGATCTAAAGTATGCTCTAAAGTATGTTCTAAAGTATGATCTAAAGTATGATCTAAAGTATGCTCTAAAGTATGCTCTAAAGTATGTTCTAAAGTATGATATAAAGTATGCTCTAGAGTATGTTCTAAAGTATGTTCTAAAGTATGCTCTAAAGTATAATCTGAAGTATGATCTAAAGTATTATCTAAAGTATGCTCTAAAGTATGCTCTAAAGTATATTCTAAAGTATGATCCAAAGTATGCTCTTAAGTATGCTCTAAAGTATGCTCTAAAGTATATTCTAAAGTATGCTCTAAAGTATGTTCTAAAGTGTGTTCTAAAGTATGCTCTAAAGTATGTTCTAAAGTATGCTCTAAAGTATGATCTAAAGTATACTCTAAAGTATGCTCTAAAGTATGCTCTAAAGTATGATCTAAAGTATGCTCTAAAGTATGATCTAAAGTATGCTCTAAAGTATGCTCTAAAGTATGATCTAACGTATGCTCTAAAGTATGCTCTAAAGTATGATCCAAAGTATGCTCTAAAGTATGATATAAAGTATGCTCTAAAGTATGATCTAAAGTATGATCTAAAGTTTGCTCTAAAGTATGATCTAAAGTATGCTCTAAAGTATGTTCTAAAGTATGATCTAAAGTATGATCTAAAGTATGCTCTAAAGTATGCTCTAAAGTATGTTCTAAAGTATGATATAAAGTATGCTCTAAAGTATGTTCTAAAGTATGTTCTAAAGTATGCTCTAAAGTATAATCTGAAGTATGATCTAAAGTATGTTCTAAAGTATGCTCTAAAGTATGTTCTAAAGTATATTCTAAAGTATGTTCTAAAGTATACTCTAAAGTATGATCTAAAGTATGTTCTAAAGTATGATCTAAAGTATGCTCTAAAGTATGCTCTAAAGTATGCTCTAAAGTATGTTCTAAAGTATGATCTAAAGTATGCTCTAAAGTATGCTCTAAAGCATATTCTAAAGTATGCTCTAAAGTATGTTCTAAAATATGTTCTAAAGTATGCTCTAAAGTATGATCTAAAGTATGCTCTAAAGTATGATCTAAAGTATGCTCTAAAGTATGCTCTAAAGTATGATCTAAAGTATGCTCTAAAGTATGATCTAAAGTATGCTCTAAAGTATGATCAAAGTATGCTCTAAAGTATGCTCTGAAGTATGCTCTAAAGTATGATCTAAAGTATGATCTAAAGTATGCTCTAAAGTAAGATCTAAAGTATGCTCTAAAGTATGCTCTAAAGTATGCTCTAAAGTATGATCTAAGGTATGCTCTAAAGTATTATCTAAAGTATGCTATAAAGTATGATCTAAAGTAGGCTCTAAAGTATAATCTGAAGTATGATCTAAAGTATTATCTAAAGTATGCTCTAAAGTATGCTCTAAAGTATATTCTAAAGTATGATCCAAAGTATGCTCTTAAGTATGCTCTAAAGTATGCTCTAAAGTATATTCTAAAGTATGCTCTAAAGTATGTTCTAAAGTATGTTCTAAAGTATGCTCTAAAGTATGTTCTAAAGTATGCTCTAAAGTATGATCTAAAGTATACTCTAAAGTATGCTCTAAAGTATGATCTAAAGTATGATCTAAAGTATGCTCTAAAGTATGATCTAAAGTATGCTCTAAAGTATGCTCTAAAGTATGATCTAACGTATGCTCTAAAGTATGCTCTAAAGTATGATCCAAAGTATGCTCTAAAGTATGATATAAAGTATGCTCTAAAGTATGATCTAAAGTATGATCTAAAGTTTGCTCTAAAGTATGATCTAAAGTATGCTCTAAAGTATGTTCTAAAGTATGATCTAAAGTATGATCTAAAGTATGCTCTAAAGTATGCTCTAAAGAATGCTCTAAAGTATGCTCTAAAGTATGATCTAAAGTATGCTCTAAAGTATGATCTAAAGTATGCTCTGAAGTATGATCTAAAGTATTATCTAAAGTATGCTCTAAAGTATGCTCTAAAGTATATTCTAAAGTATGATCCAAAGTATGCTCTTAAGTATGCTCTAAAGTATGCTCTAAAGTATATTCTAAAGTATGATCTAAAGTATGTTCTAAAGTATGTTCTAAAGTATGCTCTAAAGTATGTTCTAAAGTATGCTCTAAAGTATGATCTAAAGTATACTCTAAAGTATGCTCTAAAGTATGCTCTAAAGTATGATCTAAAGTATGCTCTAAAGTATGATCTAAAGTATGCTCTAAAGTATGTTCTAAAGTATGCTCTAAAGTATGATCTAAGTATACTCTAAAGTATGCTCTAAAGTATGCTCTAAAGTATGATCTAAAGTATGCTCTAAAGTATGATCTAAAGTATGCTCTAAAGTATGCTCTAAAGTATGATCTAACGTATGCTCTAAAGTATGCTCTAAAGTATGATCCAAAGTATGCTCTAAAGTATGATATAAAGTATGCTCTAAAGTATGATCTAAAGTATGATCTAAAGTTTGCTCTAAAGTATGATCTAAAGTATGCTCTAAAGTATGTTCTAAAGTATGATCTAAAGTATGATCTAAAGTATGCTCTAAAGTATGCTCTAAAGTATGTTCTAAAGTATGATATAAAGTATGCTCTAAAGTATGTTCTAAAGTATGTTCTAAAGTATGCTCTAAAGTATAATCTGAAGTATGATCTAAAGTATGTTCTAAAGTATGCTCTAAAGTATGTTCTAAAGTATATTCTAAAGTATGTTCTAAAGTATACTCTAAAGTATGATCTAAAGTATGATCTAAAGTATGATCTAAAGTATGCTCTAAAGTATGATCTAAAGTATGCTCTAAAGTATGCTCTAAAGTATGATCTAAAGTATGCTCTAAAGTATGATCTAAAGTATGCTCTAAAGTATGATCAAAGTATGCTCTAAAGTATGATCTAAAGTATGCTCTGAAGTATGCACTAAAGTATGCTCTAAAGTATGTTCTAAAGTATGATCTAAAGTATGCTCTAAAGTATGCTCTAAAGCAAATTCTAAAGTATGCTCTAAAGTATGTTCTAAAGTATGTTCTAAAGTATGCTCTAAAGTATGATCTAAAGTATGCTCTAAAGTATGCTCTAAAGTATGCTCTAAAGTATGCTCTAAAGTATGATATAAAGTATGCTCTAAAGTATGATCTAAAGTATGATCTGAAGTATGCTCTAAAGTATGCTCTAAAGTATGTTCTAAAGTATGATCTAAAGTATGCTTTAAAGTATGCTCTAAAGTATTATCCAAAGTATGCTCTAAAGTATGATATAAAGTATGCTCTAAAGTATGATCTAAAGTATGATCTAAAGTATGCTCTAATGTATGATCTAAAGTATGCTCTAAAGTATGATCTAAAGTATGCTCTAAAGTATGATCTAAAGTATGCTCTAAAGTATGCTCTAAAGAATGCTCTAAAGTATGCTCTAAAGTATGATCTAAAGTATGCTCTAAAGTATGATCTAAAGTATGCTCTAAAGTATGATCTAAAGTATTATCTAAAGTATGCTCTAAAGTATGCTCTAAAGTATATTCTAAAGTATGATCCAAAGTATGCTCTTAAGTATGCTCTAAAGTATGCTCTAAAGTATATTCTAAAGTATGCTCTAAAGTATGTTCTAAAGTATGTTCTAAAGTATGCTCTAAAGTATGTTCTAAAGTATGCTCTAAAGTATGATCTAAAGTATACTCTAAAGTATGCTCTAAAGTATGCTCTAAAGTATGATCTAAAGTATGCTCTAAAGTATGATCCAAAGTATGCTCTAAAGTATGATATAAAGTATGCTCTAAAGTATGATCTAAAGTATGATCTAAAGTTTGCTCTAAAGTATGATCTAAAGTATGCTCTAAAGTATGTTCTAAAGTATGATCTAAAGTATGATCTAAAGTATGCTCTAAAGTATGCTCTAAAGTATGTTCTAAAGTATGATATAAAGTATGCTCTAGAGTATGTTCTAAAGTATGTTCTAAAGTATGCTCTAAAGTATAATCTGAAGTATGATCTAAAGTATTATCTAAAGTATGCTCTAAAGTATGCTCTAAAGTATATTCTAAAGTATGATCCAAAGTATGCTCTTAAGTATGCTCTAAAGTATGCTCTAAAGTATATTCTAAAGTATGCTCTAAAGTATGTTCTAAAGTGTGTTCTAAAGTATGCTCTAAAGTATGTTCTAAAGTATGCTCTAAAGTATGATCTAAAGTATACTCTAAAGTATGCTCTAAAGTATGCTCTAAAGTATGATCTAAAGTATGCTCTAAAGTATGATCTAAAGTATGCTCTAAAGTATGCTCTAAAGTATGATCTAACGTATGCTCTAAAGTATGCTCTAAAGTATGATCCAAAGTATGCTCTAAAGTATGATATAAAGTATGCTCTAAAGTATGATCTAAAGTATGATCTAAAGTTTGCTCTAAAGTATGATCTAAAGTATGCTCTAAAGTATGTTCTAAAGTATGATCTAAAGTATGATCTAAAGTATGCTCTAAAGTATGCTCTAAAGTATGTTCTAAAGTATGATATAAAGTATGCTCTAAAGTATGTTCTAAAGTATGTTCTAAAGTATGCTCTAAAGTATAATCTGAAGTATGATCTAAAGTATGTTCTAAAGTATGCTCTAAAGTATGTTCTAAAGTATATTCTAAAGTATGTTCTAAAGTATACTCTAAAGTATGATCTAAAGTATGTTCTAAAGTATGATCTAAAGTATGCTCTAAAGTATGCTCTAAAGTATGCTCTAAAGTATGTTCTAAAGTATGATCTAAAGTATGCTCTAAAGTATGCTCTAAAGCATATTCTAAAGTATGCTCTAAAGTATGTTCTAAAATATGTTCTAAAGTATGCTCTAAAGTATGATCTAAAGTATGCTCTAAAGTATGATCTAAAGTATGCTCTAAAGTATGCTCTAAAGTATGATCTAAAGTATGCTCTAAAGTATGATCTAAAGTATGCTCTAAAGTATGATCAAAGTATGCTCTAAAGTATGCTCTGAAGTATGCTCTAAAGTATGATCTAAAGTATGATCTAAAGTATGCTCTAAAGTAAGATCTAAAGTATGCTCTAAAGTATGCTCTAAAGTATGCTCTAAAGTATGATCTAAGGTATGCTCTAAAGTATGATCTAAAGTATGCTATAAAGTATGATCTAAAGTAGGCTCTAAAGTATAATCTGAAGTATGATCTAAAGTATTATCTAAAGTATGCTCTAAAGTATGCTCTAAAGTATATTCTAAAGTATGATCCAAAGTATGCTCTTAAGTATGCTCTAAAGTATGCTCTAAAGTATATTCTAAAGTATGCTCTAAAGTATGTTCTAAAGTATGTTCTAAAGTATGCTCTAAAGTATGTTCTAAAGTATGCTCTAAAGTATGATCTAAAGTATACTCTAAAGTATGCTCTAAAGTATGATCTAAAGTATGATCTAAAGTATGCTCTAAAGTATGATCTAAAGTATGCTCTAAAGTATGCTCTAAAGTATGATCTAACGTATGCTCTAAAGTATGCTCTAAAGTATGATCCAAAGTATGCTCTAAAGTATGATATAAAGTATGCTCTAAAGTATGATCTAAAGTATGATCTAAAGTTTGCTCTAAAGTATGATCTAAAGTATGCTCTAAAGTATGTTCTAAAGTATGATCTAAAGTATGCTCTAAAGTATGCTCTAAAGAATGCTCTAAAGTATGCTCTAAAGTATGATCTAAAGTATGCTCTAAAGTATGATCTAAAGTATGCTCTGAAGTATGATCTAAAGTATTATCTAAAGTATGCTCTAAAGTATGCTCTAAAGTATATTCTAAAGTATGATCCAAAGTATGCTCTTAAGTATGCTCTAAAGTATGCTCTAAAGTATATTCTAAAGTATGATCTAAAGTATGTTCTAAAGTATGTTCTAAAGTATGCTCTAAAGTATGTTCTAAAGTATGCTCTAAAGTATGATCTAAAGTATACTCTAAAGTATGCTCTAAAGTATGCTCTAAAGTATGATCTAAAGTATGCTCTAAAGTATGATCTAAAGTATGCTCTAAAGTATGCTCTAAAGTATGATCTAACGTATGCTCTAAAGTATGCTCTAAAGTATGATCCAAAGTATGCTCTAAAGTATGATATAAAGTATGCTCTAAAGTATGATCTAAAGTATGATCTAAGGTTTGCTCTAAAGTATGATCTAAAGTATGCTCTAAAGTATGTTCTAATGTATGATCTAAAGTATGATCTAAAGTATGCTCTAAAGTATGCTCTAAAGTATGTTCTAAAGTATGATATAAAGTATGCTCTAAAGTATGTTCTAAAGTATGTTCTAAAGTATGCTCTAAAGTATAATCTGAAGTATGATCTAAAGTATTATCTAAAGTATGCTCTAAAGTATGCTCTAAAGTATATTCTAAAGTATGATCCAAAGTATGCTCTTAAGTATGCTCTAAAGTATGCTCTAAAGTATATTCTAAAGTATGCTCTAAAGTATGTTCTAAAGTATGTTCTAAAGTATGCTCTAAAGTATGTTCTAAAGTATGCTCTAAAGTATGATCTAAAGTATACTCTAAAGTATGCTCTAAAGTATGCTCTAAAGTATGATCTAAAGTATGCTCTAAAGTATGATCTAAAGTATGCTCTAAAGTATGCTCTAAAGTATGATCTAACGTATGCTCTAAAGTATGCTCTAAAGTATGATCCAAAGTATGCTCTAAAGTATGATATAAAGTATGCTCTAAAGTATGATCTAAAGTATGATCTAATGTTTGCTCTAAAGTATGATCTAAAGTATGCTCTAAAGTATGTTCTAAAGTATGATCTAAAGTATGATCTAAAGTATGCTCTAAAGTATGCTCTAAAGTATGTTCTAAAGTATGATATAAAGTATGCTCTAAAGTATGTTCTAAAGTATGTTCTAAAGTATGCTCTAAAGTATAATCTGAAGTATGATCTAAAGTATGTTCTAAAGTATGCTCTAAAGTATGTTCTAAAGTATATTCTAAAGTATGTTCTAAAGTATACTCTAAAGTATGATCTAAAGTATGTTCTAAAGTATGATCTAAAGTATGCTCTAAAGTATGCTCTAAAGTATGCTCTAAAGTATGTTCT
Organism: Eucyclogobius newberryi; assembly: GCF_026437365.1. Taxonomy (NCBI): domain Eukaryota; kingdom Metazoa; phylum Chordata; class Actinopteri; order Gobiiformes; family Gobiidae; genus Eucyclogobius; species Eucyclogobius newberryi. The sequence continues at coordinate 3,594,768 of NW_027316278.1, read as the reverse complement.
AAAGTATGATCTAAAGTATGCTCTAAAGTATGCTCTAAAGCATATTCTAAAGTATGCTCTAAAGTATGTTCTAAAATATGTTCTAAAGTATGCTCTAAAGTATGATCTAAAGTATGCTCTAAATTATGATCTAAAGTATGCTCTAAAGTATGCTCTAAAGTATGATCTAAAGTATGCTCTAAAGTATGATCTAAAGTATGCTCTAAAGTATGATCAAAGTATGCTCTAAAGTATGATCTAAAGTATGCTCTGAAGTATGCTCTAAAGTATGCTCTAAAGTATGTTCTAAAGTATGATCTAAAGTATGCTCTAAAGTATGCTCTGAAGCAAATTCTAAAGTATGCTCTAAAGTATGTTCTAAAGTATGTTCTAAAGTATGCTCTAAAGTATGATCTAAAGTATGCTCTAAAGTATGCTCTAAAGTATGCTCTAAAGTATGCTCTAAAGTATGATATAAAGTATGCTCTAAAGTATGATCTAAAGTATGATCTGAAGTATGCTCTAAAGTATGCTCTAAAGTATGTTCTAAAGTATGATCTAAAGTATGATCTAAAGTATGCTCTAAAGTATGCTCTAAAGTATTATCCAAAGTATGCTCTAAAGTATGATATAAAGTATGCTCTAAAGTATGATCTAAAGTATGATCTAAAGTATGCTCTAATGTATGATCTAAAGTATGCTCTAAAGTATGATCTAAAGTATGCTCTAAAGTATGATCTAAAGTATGCTCTAAAGTATGCTCTAAAGAATGCTCTAAAGTATGATCTAAAGTATGCTCTAAAGTATGTTCTTAAGTATGCTCTAAAGTATGATCTAAAGTATGCTTTAAAGTATGCTCTAAAGTATGATCTAAAGTATGCTTTAAAGTATGCTCTAAAGTATGCTCTAAAGTATGATCTAAAGTATGCTCTAAAGAATGATTTAAAGTATGCTCTAAAGTATGATCTAAAGTATGCTCTAAAGTATGTTCTAAAGTATGCTCCAAAGTATGCTCTAAAGTATGCTTTAAAGTATGCTCTAAAGTATCTTCTAAAGTATGATCTAAAGTATGCTCTAAAGTATGATCTAAAGTATGCTCTAAAGTATGCTCTAAAGTATGCTCTAAAGTATGATCCAAAGTATGCTCTAAAGTATGATCTAAAGTATGCTCTAAAGTATGCTCTAAAGCATATTCTAAAGTATGCTCTAAAGTATGCTCTAAAGTATGATCCAAAGTATGCTCCAAAGTATGATCTAAAGTATGCTCTAAAGTATGCTCTAAAGTATGCTCTAAAGCATATTCTAAAGTATGCTCTAAAGTATGTTCTAAAGTATGCTCTAAAGAATGATTTAAAGTATGCTCTAAAGTATGTTCTAAAGTATGCTCTAAAGTATGTTCTAAAGTATGATCTAAAGTATGCTCTAAAGTATGCTCTGAAGCAAATTCTAAAGTATGCTCTAAAGTATGTTCTAAAGTATGTTCTAAAGTATGCTCTAAAGTATGATCTAAAGTATGCTCTAAAGTATGCTCTAAAGTATGCTCTAAAGTATGCTCTAAAGTATGATATAAAGTATGCTCTAAAGTATGATCTAAAGTATGATCTGAAGTATGCTCTAAAGTATGCTCTAAAGTATGTTCTAAAGTATGATCTAAAGTATGATCTAAAGTATGCTCTAAAGTATGCTCTAAAGTATTATCCAAAGTATGCTCTAAAGTATGATATAAAGTATGCTCTAAAGTATGATCTAAAGTATGATCTAAAGTATGCTCTAATGTTTGATCTAAAGTATGCTCTAAAGTATGATCTAAAGTATGATCTAAAGTATGCTCTAAAGTATGCTCTAAAGAATTCTCTAAAGTATGATCTAAAGTATGCTCTAAAGTATTTTCTTAAGTATGCTCTAAAGTATGATCTAAAGTATGCTTTAAAGTATGCTCTAAAGTATGATCTAAAGTATGCTTTAAAGTATGCTCTAAAGTATGCTCTAAAGTATGATCTAAAGTATGCTCTAAAGAATGATTTAAAGTATGCTCTAAAGTATGATCTAAAGTATGCTCTAAAGTATGTTCTAAAGTATGCTCCAAAGTATGCTCTAAAGTATGATCTAAAGTATGCTCTAAAGTATGCTCTAAAGTATGCTCTAAAGTATGATCCAAAGTATGCTCTAAAGTATGATCTAAAGTATGCTCTAAAGTATGCTCTAAAGCATATTCTAAAGTATGCTCTAAAGTATGCTCTAAAGTATGATCCAAAGTATGCTCTAAAGTATGATCTAAAGTATGCTCTAAAGTATGCTCTAAAGTATGCTCTAAAGCATATTCTAAAGTATGCTCTAAAGTATGTTCTAAAGTATGCTCTAAAGAATGATTTAAAGTATGCTCTAAAGTATGTTCTAAAGTATGCTCTAAAGTATGATCTAAAGTATGCTCTAAAGTATGCTCTAAAGTATGTTCTAAAGTATGATCTAAAGTATGATCTAAAGTATGCTCTAAAGTATGCTCTAAAGTATATTCTAAAGTATGCTCTAAAGTATGTTCTAAAGTATGTTCTTAAGTATGCTCTAAAGTATGATCTAAAGTATGCTCTAAAGTATGATCTAAAGTATGCTCTAAAGTATGCTCTAAAGAATGCTCTAAAGTATGCTCTAAAGTATGATCTAAAGTATTATCTAAAGTATGCTCTAAAGAATGCTCTAAAGTATGATCTAAAGTATGCTCTAAAGTATGCTCTAAAGAATGCTCTAAAGTATGCCTTATAGTATGATCTAAAGTATTATCTAAAGTATGCTCTAAAGTATGCTCTAAAGTATGTTCTAAAGTATGATCCAAAGTATGCTCTAAAGTATGCTCTAAAGTATGCTCTAAAGTATATTCTAAAGTATGCTCTAAAGTATGTTCTAAAGTATGTTCTAAAGTATGCTCTAAAGTATGTTCTAAAGTATGCTCTAAAGTATGATCTAAAGTATGCTCTAAAGTATGCTCTAAAGTATGATCTAAAGTATGCTCTAAAGAATGATCTAAAGTATGCTCTAAAGTATGATCTAAAGTATGCTCTAAAGTATGCTCTAAAGTATGATCTAACATATGCTCTAAAGTATGCTCTAAAGTATGATCCAAAGTGTGCTCTAAAGTATGATATAAAGTATGCTCTAAAGTATGATCTAAAGTATGATCTAAAGTATGCTCTAAAGTATGATCTAAAGTATGCTCTAAAGTATGTTCTAAAGTATGTTCTAAAGTATGATCTAAAGTATGCTCTAAAGTATGCTCTAAAGCATATTCTAAAGTATGCTCTAAAGTATGTTCTAAAATATGTTCTAAAGTATGCTCTAAAGTATGATCTAAAGTATGCTCTAAAGTATGCTCTAAAGTATGATCTAAAGTATGCTCTAAAGTATGATATAAAGTATGCTCTAAAGTATGATCTAAAGTATGATCTAAAGTATGCTCTAAAGTATGATCTAAAGTATGCTCTAAAGTATATTCTAAAGTATGCTCTAAAGTATGTTCTAAAGTATGTTCTAAAGTATGCTCTAAAGTATGTTCTAAAGTATGCTCTAAAGTATGATCTAAAGTATGCTCTAAAGTATGCTCTAAAGTATGATCTAAAGTATGCTCTAAAGAATGATCTAAAGTATGCTCTAAAGTATGATCTAAAGTATGCTCTAAAGTATGCTCTAAAGTATTATCTAACGTATGCTCTAAAGTATGCTCTAAAGTATGATCCAAAGTATGCTCTAAAGTATGATATAAAGTATGCTCTAAAGTATGATCTAAAGTATGATCTAAAGTATGCTCTAAAGTATGATCTAAAGTATGCTCTAAAGTATGTTCTAAAGTATGATCTAAAGTATGATCTAAAGTATGCTCTAAAGTATGCTATAAAGTATGTTCTAAAGTATGATCTAAAGTATGATCTAAAGTATGCTCTAAAGTATGCTCTAAAGTATATTCTAAAGTATGTTCTAAAGTATGTTCTAAAGTATATTCTAAAGTATGTTCTAAAGTATACTCTAAAGTATGATCTAAAGTATGTTCTAAAGTATGCTCTAAAGTATGCTCTAAAGTATGCTCTAAAGTATGTTCTAAAGTATGATCTAAAGTATGCTCTAAAGTATGCTCTAAAGCATATTCTAAAGTATGATCTAAAGTATGTTCTAAAATATGTTCTAAAGTATGCTCTAAAGTATGATCTAAAGTATGCTCTAAAGTATGCTCTAAAGTATGCTCTAAAGTATGATCTAAAGTATGCTCTAAAGTATGATATAAAGTATGCTCTAAAGTATGATCTAAAGTATGATCTAAAGTATGCTCTAAAGTATGATCTAAAGTATGCATTAAAGTATGATCTAAAGTATGCTCTAAAGTATGCTCTAAAGTATGATCTAAGGTATGCTCTAAAGTATGATCTAAAGTATGCTATAAAGTATGATCTAAAGTAGGCTCTAAAGTATGATCTAAAGTATGCTCTAAAGTATGATCTAAAGTATGCTCTAAAGTATGCTCTAAAGTATGATCTAAAGTATGATCTAAAGTATGCTCTAAAGTATGCTCTAAAGTATGTTATAAAGTATGCTCTAAAGTATGATCCAAAGTATGGTCTAAAGTATGTTCTAAAGTATGCTCTAAAGTATGCTCTAAAGTATGATCTAAAGTATGCTCTGAAGTATGCTCTAAAGTATGCTCTAAAGTATGCTCTAAAGTATGTTCTAAAGTATAATCTAAAGTATGCTCTAAAGTATGCTCTAAAGCATATTCTAAAGTATGCTCTAAAGTATGTTCTAAAGTATGTTCTAAAGTATGCTCTAAAGTATGATCTAAAGTATGCTCTAAAGTATGATATAAAGTATGCTCTAAAGTATGATCTAAAGTATGCTCTAAAGTATGCTCTAAAGTATGATCTAAAGTATGCTCTAAAGTATGATATAAAGTATGCTCTAAAGTATGCTCTAAAGTATGATCCAAAGTATGCTCTAAAGTATGATCTAAAGTATGCTCTAAAGTATGATCTAAAGTATGCTCTAAAGTATGCTCTAAAGTATGATCTAAGGTATGGTCTAAAGTATGTTCTAAAGTATGCTCTAAAGTATGCTCTAAAGTATGATCTAAAGTATGCTCTAAAGTATGCTCTAAAGTATGATCTAAAGTATGCTCTAAAGTATGATCTAAAGGATGCTCTAAAGTATGCTCTAAAGTATGATCTAAAGTATGCTCTAAAGTATGCTCTAAAGTATGATCTAAAGTATGCTCTAAAGTATGATCTAAAGGATGCTCTAAAGTATGCTCTAAAGTATGATCTAAAGTATGCTCTAAAGTATGTTATAAAGTATGCTCTAAAGTATGATCCAAAGTATGATCTAAAGGATTTTCTAAAGTATGCTCTAAAGTATGTTCTAAAGTATGCTCTAAAGTATGTTCTAAAGTATGCTCTAATGTATGCTCTAAAGTATGCTTTAAAGTTTGCTCTAAAGTATGTTCTAAAGTATGATCTAAAGTATGCTCTAAAGTATGATTTAAAGTATGCTTTAAAGTATGCTCTAAAGTATGTTCTAAAGTATGATCTAAAGTATGCTCTAAAGTATGATCTAAAGTATGATCTAAAGTATGCTCTAAAGTATGATCTAAAGTATGCTCTAAAGTATGCTCTAAAGTATGATCTAAAGTATGCTCTAAAGTATGCTCTAAAGTATGTTATAAAGTATGCTCTAAAGTATGATCCAAAGTATGATCTAAAGTATTTTCTAAAGTATGCTCTAAAGTATGTTCTAAAGTATGCTCTAAAGTATGTTCTAAAGTATGCTCTAAAGTATGCTCTAAAGTATGCTTTAAAGTATGCTCTAAAGTATGTTCTAAAGTATGATCTAAAGTATGCTCTAAAGTATGCTCTAAAGTATGATCTAAAGTATGCTCTAAAGTATGATCTAAAGTATGCTCTAAAGTATGATCTAAAGTATGATCTAAAGTATGCTCTAAAATATACTCTAAAGTATGATCCAAAGTATGCTCTAAAGTATGCTATAAAGTATGATCTAAAGTATGCTCTAAAGTATGATCTAAAGTATAGTCTAAAGTATGATCTAAAGTATGCTCTAAAGTATGATCTAAAGTATGCTCTAAAGTATGCTCTAAAGTATGATCTAAAGTATGATCTAAAGTATGATCTAAAGTATGCTCTGAAGTATGCTCTAAAGTATGCTCTAAAGTATGCTCTAAAGTATGTTCTAAAGTATGCTCTAAAGTATGATCCAATGTATGATCTAAAGTATGTTCTAAAGTATGCTCTAAAGTATGCTCTAAAATATGATCTAAAGTATGCTCTGAAGTATGCTCTAAAGTATGCTCTAAAGTATGATCTAAAGTATGATCTAAAGTATGCTCTAAAGTATGATCTAAAGTATGCTCTAAAGTATGATCTAAAGTATGCTCTAAAGTATGCTCTAAAGTATGTTCTAAAGTATGATCTAAAGTATGATCTAAAGTATGCTCTAAAGTATGCTCTAAAGTATATTCTAAAGTATGCTCTAAAGTATGTTCTAAAGTATGTTCTAAAGTATGCTCTAAAGTATGTTCTAAAGTATGCTCTAAAGTATGATCTAAAGTATGCTCTAAAGTATGCTCTAAAGAATGCTCTAAACTATGCTCTAAAGTATGATCTAAAGTATGCTCTAAAGTATGATCTAAAGTATGCTCTGAAGTATGATCTAAAGTATGATCTAAAATATGCTCTAAAGTATGCTCTAAAGTATGTTCTAAAGTATGATCCAAAGTATGCTCTAAAGTATGCTCTAAAATATGCTCTAAAGTATATTCTAAAGTATGCTCTAAAGTATGTTCTAAAGTATGTTCGAAAGTATGCTCTAAAGTATGTTCTTAAGTATGCTCTAAAGTATGATCTAAAGTATGCTTTAAAGTATACTCTAAAGTATGATCTAAAGTATGGTTTAAAGTATGCTCTAAAGTATGCTCTAAAGTATGATCTAAAGTATGCTCTAAAGAATGATTTAAAGTATGCTCTAAAGTATGATCTAAAGTATGCTCTAAAGTATGTTCTAAAGTATGCTCCAAAGTATGCTCTAAAGTATGCTTTAAAGTATGCTCTAAAGTATGTTCTAAAGTATGATCTAAAGTATGCTCTAAAGTATGATCTAAAGTATGCTCTAAAGTATGCTCTAAAGTATGCTCTAAAGTATTCTCTAAAGTATGATCCAAAGTATGCTCTAAAGTATGATCTAAAGTATGCTCTAAAGTATGCTCTAAAGTATGCTCTAAAGTATGCTCTAAAGTATGCTCTAAAGCATATTCTAAAGTATGCTCTAAAGTATGCTCTAAAGTATGATCCAAAGTATGCTCTAAAGTATGATCTAAAGTATGCTCTAAAGCATATTCTAAAGTATGCTCTAAAGTATGTTCTAAAGTATGCTCTAAAGAATGATTTAAAGTATGCTCTAAAGTATGTTCTAAAGTATGCTCTAAAGTATGATCTAAAGTATGCTCTAAAGTATGCTCTAAAGTATGTTCTAAAGTATGATCTAAAGTATGATCTAAAGTATGCTCTAAAGTATGCTCTAAAGTATATTCTAAAGTATGCTCTAAAGTATGTTCTAAAGTATGTTCTTAAGTATGCTCTAAAGTATGATCTAAAGTATGCTCTAAAGTATGATCTAAAGTATGCTCTAAAGTATGCTCTAAAGTATGCTCTAAAGAATGCTCTAAAGTATGCTCTAAAGTATGATCTAAAGTATTATCTAAAGTATGCTCTAAAGTATGCTCTAAAGTATGTTCTAAAGTATGATCCAAAGTATGCTCTAAAGTATGCTCTAAAGTATGCTCTAAAGTATATTCTAAAGTATGCTCTAAAGTATGTTCTAAAGTATGTTCTAAAGTATGCTCTAAAGTATGTTCTAAAGTATGCTCTAAAGTGTGATCTAAAGTATGCTCTAAAGTATGCTCTAAAGTATGATCTAAAGTATGCTCTAAAGAATGATCTAAAGTATGCTCTAAAGTATGATCTAAAGTATGCTCTAAAGTATGCTCTAAAGTATGATCTAACGTATGCTCTAAAGTATGCTCTAAAGTATGATCCCAAGTATGCTCTAAAGTATGATATAAAGTATGCTCTAAAGTATGATCTAAAGTATGATCTAAAGTATGCTCTAAAGTATGATCTAAAGTATGCTCTAAAGTATGTTCTAAAGTATGATCTAAAGTATGATCTAAAGTATGCTCTAAAGTATGCTATAAAGTATGTTCTAAAGTATGATCTAAAGTATGATCTAAATATGCTCTAAAGTATGCTCTAAAGTATATTCTAAAGTATGTTCTATAGTATGTTCTAAAGTATATTCTAAAGTATGTTCTAAAGTATACTCTAAAGTATGATCTAAAGTATGTTCTAAAGTATGATCTAAAGTATGCTCTAAAGTATGCTCTAAAGTATGCTCTAAAGTATGTTCTAAAGTATGATCTAAAGTATGCTCTAAAGTATGCTCTAAAGCATATTCTAAAGTATGCTCTAAAGTATGTTCTATAATATGTTCTAAAGTATGCTCTAAAGTATGATCTAAAGTATGCTCTAAAGTATGCTCTAAAGTATGCTCTAAAGTATGATCTAAAGTATGCTCTAAAGTATGATATAAAGTATGCTCTAAAGTATGATCTAAAGTATGATCTAAAGTATGCATTAAAGTATGATCTAAAGTATGCTCTAAAGTATGCTCTAAAGTATGATCTAGGGTATGCTCTAAAGTATGATCTAAAGTATGCTATAAAGTATGATCTAAAGTAGGCTCTAAAGTATGATCTCAAGTATGCTCTAAAGTATGATCTAAAGTATGCTCTAAAGTATGCTCTAAAGTATGATCTAAAGTATGCTCTAAAGTATGCTCTAAAGTATGCTCTAAAGTATGTTCTAAAGTATGATATAAAGTATGCTCTAAAGTATGTTCTAAAGTATGTTCTAAAGTATGCTCTAAAGTATAATCTGAAGTATGATCTAAAGTATGTTCTAAAGTATGCTCTAAAGTATGTTCTAAAGTATATTCTAAAGTATGTTCTAAAGTATACTCTAAAGTATGATCTAAAGTATGTTCTAAAGTATGATCTAAAGTATGCTCTAAAGTATGCTCTAAAGTATGCTCTAAAGTATGTTCTAAAGTATGATCTAAAGTATGCTCTAAAGTATGCTCTAAAGCATATTCTAAAGTATGCTCTAAAGTATGTTCTAAAATATGTTCTAAAGTATGCTCTAAAGTATGATCTAAAGTATGCTCTAAATTATGATCTAAAGTATGCTCTAAAGTATGCTCTAAAGTATGATCTAAAGTATGCTCTAAAGTATGATCTAAAGTATGCTCTAAAGTATGATCAAAGTATGCTCTAAAGTATGATCTAAAGTATGCTCTGAAGTATGCTCTAAAGTATGCTCTAAAGTATGTTCTAAAGTATGATCTAAAGTATGCTCTAAAGTATGCTCTGAAGCAAATTCTAAAGTATGCTCTAAAGTATGTTCTAAAGTATGTTCTAAAGTATGCTCTAAAGTATGATCTAAAGTATGCTCTAAAGTATGCTCTAAAGTATGCTCTAAAGTATGCTCTAAAGTATGATATAAAGTATGCTCTAAAGTATGATCTAAAGTATGATCTGAAGTATGCTCTAAAGTATGCTCTAAAGTATGTTCTAAAGTATGATCTAAAGTATGATCTAAAGTATGCTCTAAAGTATGCTCTAAAGTATTATCCAAAGTATGCTCTAAAGTATGATATAAAGTATGCTCTAAAGTATGATCTAAAGTATGATCTAAAGTATGCTCTAATGTATGATCTAAAGTATGCTCTAAAGTATGATCTAAAGTATGCTCTAAAGTATGATCTAAAGTATGCTCTAAAGTATGCTCTAAAGAATGCTCTAAAGTATGATCTAAAGTATGCTCTAAAGTATGTTCTTAAGTATGCTCTAAAGTATGATCTAAAGTATGCTTTAAAGTATGCTCTAAAGTATGATCTAAAGTATGCTTTAAAGTATGCTCTAAAGTATGCTCTAAAGTATGATCTAAAGTATGCTCTAAAGAATGATTTAAAGTATGCTCTAAAGTATGATCTAAAGTATGCTCTAAAGTATGTTCTAAAGTATGCTCCAAAGTATGCTCTAAAGTATGCTTTAAAGTATGCTCTAAAGTATCTTCTAAAGTATGATCTAAAGTATGCTCTAAAGTATGATCTAAAGTATGCTCTAAAGTATGCTCTAAAGTATGCTCTAAAGTATGATCCAAAGTATGCTCTAAAGTATGATCTAAAGTATGCTCTAAAGTATGCTCTAAAGCATATTCTAAAGTATGCTCTAAAGTATGCTCTAAAGTATGATCCAAAGTATGCTCCAAAGTATGATCTAAAGTATGCTCTAAAGTATGCTCTAAAGTATGCTCTAAAGCATATTCTAAAGTATGCTCTAAAGTATGTTCTAAAGTATGCTCTAAAGAATGATTTAAAGTATGCTCTAAAGTATGCTCTAAAGTATGCTCTAAAGAATGCTCTAAAGTATGCTCTAAAGTATGATCTAAAGTATTATCTAAAGTATGCTCTAAAGTATGCTCTAAAGTATGTTCTAAAGTATGATCCAAAGTATGCTCTAAAGTATGCTCTAAAGTATATTCTAAAGTATGCTCTAAAGTATGTTCTAAAGTATGTTCTAAAGTATGCTCTAAAGTATGTTCTAAAGTATGCTCTAAAGTGTGATCTAAAGTATGCTCTAAAGTATGCTCTAAAGTATGATCTAAAGTATGCTCTAAAGAATGATCTAAAGTATGCTCTAAAGTATGATCTAAAGTATGCTCTAAAGTATGCTCTAAAGTATGATCTAACGTATGCTCTAAAGTATGCTCTAAAGTATGATCCCAAGTATGCTCTAAAGTATGATATAAAGTATGCTCTAAAGTATGATCTAAAGTATGATCTAAAGTATGCTCTAAAGTATGATCTAAAGTATGCTCTAAAGTATGTTCTAAAGTATGATCTAAAGTATGATCTAAAGTATGCTCTAAAGTATGCTATAAAGTATGTTCTAAAGTATGATCTAAAGTATGATCTAAATATGCTCTAAAGTATGCTCTAAAGTATATTCTAAAGTATGTTCTAAAGTATGTTCTAAAGTATATTCTAAAGTATGTTCTAAAGTATACTCTAAAGTATGATCTAAAGTATGTTCTAAAGTATGATCTAAAGTATGCTCTAAAGTATGCTCTAAAGTATGCTCTAAAGTATGTTCTAAAGTATGATCTAAAGTATGCTCTAAAGTATGCTCTAAAGCATATTCTAAAGTATGCTCTAAAGTATGTTCTATAATATGTTCTAAAGTATGCTCTAAAGTATGATCTAAAGTATGCTCTAAAGTATGCTCTAAAGTATGCTCTAAAGTATGATCTAAAGTATGCTCTAAAGTATGATATAAAGTATGCTCTAAAGTATGATCTAAAGTATGATCTAAAGTATGCATTAAAGTATGATCTAAAGTATGCTCTAAAGTATGCTCTAAAGTATGATCTAGGGTATGCTCTAAAGTATGATCTAAAGTATGCTATAAAGTATGATCTAAAGTAGGCTCTAAAGTATGATCTCAAGTATGCTCTAAAGTATGATCTAAAGTATGCTCTAAAGTATGCTCTAAAGTATGATCTAAAGTATGCTCTAAAGTATGCTCTAAAGTATGCTCTAAAGTATGTTCTAAAGTATGATATAAAGTATGCTCTAAAGTATGTTCTAAAGTATGTTCTAAAGTATGCTCTAAAGTATAATCTGAAGTATGATCTAAAGTATGTTCTAAAGTATGCTCTAAAGTATGTTCTAAAGTATATTCTAAAGTATGTTCTAAAGTATACTCTAAAGTATGATCTAAAGTATGTTCTAAAGTATGATCTAAAGTATGCTCTAAAGTATGCTCTAAAGTATGTTCTAAAGTATGATCTAAAGTATGCTCTAAAGTATGCTCTAAAGCATATTCTAAAGTATGCTCTAAAGTATGTTCTAAAATATGTTCTAAAGTATGCTCTAAAGTATGATCTAAAGTATGCTCTAAATTATGATCTAAAGTATGCTCTAAAGTATGCTCTAAAGTATGATCTAAAGTATGCTCTAAAGTATGATCTAAAGTATGCTCTAAAGTATGATCAAAGTATGCTCTAAAGTATGATCTAAAGTATGCTCTGAAGTATGCTCTAAAGTATGCTCTAAAGTATGTTCTAAAGTATGATCTAAAGTATGCTCTAAAGTATGCTCTGAAGCAAATTCTAAAGTATGCTCTAAAGTATGTTCTAAAGTATGTTCTAAAGTATGCTCTAAAGTATGATCTAAAGTATGCTCTAAAGTATGCTCTAAAGTATGCTCTAAAGTATGCTCTAAAGTATGATATAAAGTATGCTCTAAAGTATGATCTAAAGTATGATCTGAAGTATGCTCTAAAGTATGCTCTAAAGTATGTTCTAAAGTATGATCTAAAGTATGATCTAAAGTATGCTCTAAAGTATGCTCTAAAGTATTATCCAAAGTATGCTCTAAAGTATGATATAAAGTATGCTCTAAAGTATGATCTAAAGTATGATCTAAAGTATGCTCTAATGTATGATCTAAAGTATGCTCTAAAGTATGATCTAAAGTATGCTCTAAAGTATGATCTAAAGTATGCTCTAAAGTATGCTCTAAAGAATGCTCTAAAGTATGATCTAAAGTATGCTCTAAAGTATGTTCTTAAGTATGCTCTAAAGTATGATCTAAAGTATGCTTTAAAGTATGCTCTAAAGTATGATCTAAAGTATGCTTTAAAGTATGCTCTAAAGTATGCTCTAAAGTATGATCTAAAGTATGCTCTAAAGAATGATCTAAAGTATGCTCTAAAGTATGATCTAAAGTATGCTCTAAAGTATGCTCTAAAGTTTGCTCTAAAGTATGATCCAAAGTATGCTCTAAAGTATGATCTAAAGTATGCTCTAAAGTATGCTCTAAAGCATATTCTAAAGTATGCTCTAAAGTATGCTCTAAAGTATGATCCAAAGTATGCTCCAAAGTATGATCTAAAGTATGCTCTAAAGTATGCTCTAAAGTATGCTCTAAAGCATATTCTAAAGTATGCTCTAAAGTATGTTCTAAAGTATGCTCTAAAGAATGATTTAAAGTATGCTCTAAAGTATGTTCTAAAGTATGCTCTAAAGTATGTTCTAAAGTATGATCTAAAGTATGCTCTAAAGTATGCTCTGAAGCAAATTCTAAAGTATGCTCTAAAGTATGTTCTAAAGTATGTTCTAAAGTATGCTCTAAAGTATGATCTAAAGTATGCTCTAAAGTATGCTCTAAAGTATGCTCTAAAGTATGCTCTAAAGTATGATATAAAGTATGCTCTAAAGTATGATCTAAAGTATGATCTGAAGTATGCTCTAAAGTATGCTCTAAAGTATGTTCTAAAGTATGATCTAAAGTATGATCTAAAGTATGCTCTAAAGTATGCTCTAAAGTATTATCCAAAGTATGCTCTAAAGTATGATATAAAGTATGCTCTAAAGTATGATCTAAAGTATGATCTAAAGTATGCTCTAATGTTTGATCTAAAGTATGCTCTAAAGTATGATCTAAAGTATGATCTAAAGTATGCTCTAAAGTATGCTCTAAAGAATTCTCTAAAGTATGATCTAAAGTATGCTCTAAAGTATGTTCTTAAGTATGCTCTAAAGTATGATCTAAAGTATGCTTTAAAGTATGCTCTAAAGTATGATCTAAAGTATGCTTTAAAGTATGCTCTAAAATATGCTCTAAAGTATGATCTAAAGTATGCTCTAAAGAATGATTTAAAGTATGCTCTAAAGTATGATCTAAAGTATGCTCTAAAGTATGTTCTAAAGTATGCTCCAAAGTATGCTCTAAAGTATGCTTTAAAGTATGCTCTAAAGTATCTTCTAAAGTATGATCTAAAGTATGCTCTAAAGTATGATCTAAAGTATGCTCTAAAGTATGCTCTAAAGTATGCTCTAAAGTATGATCCAAAGTATGCTCTAAAGTATGATCTAAAGTATGCTCTAAAGTATGCTCTAAAGCATATTCTAAAGTATGCTCTAAAGTATGCTCTAAAGTATGATCCAAAGTATGCTCTAAAGTATGATCTAAAGTATGCTCTAAAGTATGCTCTAAAGTATGCTCTAAAGCATATTCTAAAGTATGCTCTAAAGTATGTTCTAAAGTATGCTCTAAAGAATGATTTAAAGTATGCTCTAAAGTATGTTCTAAAGTATGCTCTAAAGTATGATCTAAAGTATGCTCTAAAGTATGCTCTAAAGTATGTTCTAAAGTATGATCTAAAGTATGATCTAAAGTATGCTCTAAAGTATGCTCTAAAGTATATTCTAAAGTATGCTCTAAAGTATGTTCTAAAGTATGTTCTTAAGTATGCTCTAAAGTATGATCTAAAGTATGCTCTAAAGTATGATCTAAAGTATGCTCTAAAGTATGCTCTAAAGAATGCTCTAAAGTATGCTCTAAAGTATGATCTAAAGTATTATCTAAAGTATGCTCTAAAGAATGCTCTAAAGTATGATCTAAAGTATGCTCTAAAGTATGCTCTAAAGAATGCTCTAAAGTATGCCTTATAGTATGATCTAAAGTATTATCTAAAGTATGCTCTAAAGTATGCTCTAAAGTATGTTCTAAAGTATGATCCAAAGTATGCTCTAAAGTATGCTCTAAAGTATGCTCTAAAGTATATTCTAAAGTATGCTCTAAAGTATGTTCTAAAGTATGTTCTAAAGTATGCTCTAAAGTATGTTCTAAAGTATGCTCTAAAGTATGATCTAAAGTATGCTCTAAAGTATGCTCTAAAGTATGATCTAAAGTATGCTCTAAAGAATGATCTAAAGTATGCTCTAAAGTATGATCTAAAGTATGCTCTAAAGTATGCTCTAAAGTATGATCTAACATATGCTCTAAAGTATGCTCTAAAGTATGATCCAAAGTGTGCTCTAAAGTATGATATAAAGTATGCTCTAAAGTATGATCTAAAGTATGATCTAAAGTATGCTCTAAAGTATGATCTAAAGTATGCTCTAAAGTATGTTCTAAAGTATGATCTAAAGTATGATCTAAAGTATGCTCTAAAGTATGCTATAAAGTATGTTCTAAAGTATGATCTAAAGTATGATCTAAAGTATGCTCTAAAGTATGCTCTAAAGTATATTCTAAAGTATGTTCTAAAGTATGTTCTAAAGTATATTCTAAAGTATGTTCTAAAGTATACTCTAAAGTATGATCTAAAGTATGTTCTAAAGTATGATCTAAAGTATGCTCTAAAGTATGCTCTAAAGTATGCTCTAAAGTATGTTCTAAAGTATGATCTAAAGTATGCTCTAAAGTATGCTCTAAAGCATATTCTAAAGTATGCTCTAAAGTATGTTCTAAAATATGTTCTAAAGTATGCTCTAAAGTATGATCTAAAGTATGCTCTAAAGTATGCTCTAAAGTATGCTCTAAAGTATGATCTAAAGTATGCTCTAAAGTATGATATAAAGTATGCTCTAAAGTATGATCTAAAGTATGATCTAAAGTATGCTCTAAAGTATGATCTAAAGTATGCTCTAAAGTATATTCTAAAGTATGCTCTAAAGTATGTTCTAAAGTATGTTCTAAAGTATGCTCTAAAGTATGTTCTAAAGTATGCTCTAAAGTATGATCTAAAGTATGCTCTAAAGTATGCTCTAAAGTATGATCTAAAGTATGCTCTAAAGAATGATCTAAAGTATGCTCTAAAGTATGATCTAAAGTATGCTCTAAAGTATGCTCTAAAGTATTATCTAACGTATGCTCTAAAGTATGCTCTAAAGTATGATCCAAAGTATGCTCTAAAGTATGATATAAAGTATGCTCTAAAGTATGATCTAAAGTATGATCTAAAGTATGCTCTAAAGTATGATCTAAAGTATGCTCTAAAGTATGTTCTAAAGTATGATCTAAAGTATGATCTAAAGTATGCTCTAAAGTATGCTATAAAGTATGTTCTAAAGTATGATCTAAAGTATGATCTAAAGTATGCTCTAAAGTATGCTCTAAAGTATATTCTAAAGTATGTTCTAAAGTATGTTCTAAAGTATATTCTAAAGTATGTTCTAAAGTATACTCTAAAGTATGATCTAAAGTATGTTCTAAAGTATGCTCTAAAGTATGCTCTAAAGTATGCTCTAAAGTATGTTCTAAAGTATGATCTAAAGTATGCTCTAAAGTATGCTCTAAAGCATATTCTAAAGTATGATCTAAAGTATGTTCTAAAATATGTTCTAAAGTATGCTCTAAAGTATGATCTAAAGTATGCTCTAAAGTATGCTCTAAAGTATGCTCTAAAGTATGATCTAAAGTATGCTCTAAAGTATGATATAAAGTATGCTCTAAAGTATGATCTAAAGTATGATCTAAAGTATGCTCTAAAGTATGATCTAAAGTATGCATTAAAGTATGATCTAAAGTATGCTCTAAAGTATGCTCTAAAGTATGATCTAAGGTATGCTCTAAAGTATGATCTAAAGTATGCTATAAAGTATGATCTAAAGTAGGCTCTAAAGTATGATCTAAAGTATGCTCTAAAGTATGATCTAAAGTATGCTCTAAAGTATGCTCTAAAGTATGATCTAAAGTATGATCTAAAGTATGCTCTAAAGTATGCTCTAAAGTATGTTATAGAGTATGCTCTAAAGTATGATCCAAAGTATGGTCTAAAGTATGTTCTAAAGTATGCTCTAAAGTATGCTCTAAAGTATGATCTAAAGTATGCTCTGAAGTATGCTCTAAAGTATGCTCTAAAGTATGCTCTAAAGTATGTTCTAAAGTATAATCTAAAGTATGCTCTAAAGTATGCTCTAAAGCATATTCTAAAGTATGCTCTAAAGTATGTTCTAAAGTATGTTCTAAAGTATGCTCTAAAGTATGATCTAAAGTATGCTCTAAAGTATGATATAAAGTATGCTCTAAAGTATGATCTAAAGTATGCTCTAAAGTATGCTCTAAAGTATGATCTAAAGTATGCTCTAAAGTATGATATAAAGTATGCTCTAAAGTATGCTCTAAAGTATGATCCAAAGTATGCTCTAAAGTATGATCTAAAGTATGCTCTAAAGTATGATCTAAAGTATGCTCTAAAGTATGCTCTAAAGTATGATCTAAGGTATGGTCTAAAGTATGTTCTAAAGTATGCTCTAAAGTATGCTCTAAAGTATGATCTAAAGTATGCTCTAAAGTATGCTCTAAAGTATGATCTAAAGTATGCTCTAAAGTATGATCTAAAGGATGCTCTAAAGTATGCTCTAAAGTATGATCTAAAGTATGCTCTAAAGTATGCTCTAAAGTATGATCTAAAGTATGCTCTAAAGTATGATCTAAAGGATGCTCTAAAGTATGCTCTAAAGTATGATCTAAAGTATGCTCTAAAGTATGCTCTAAAGTATGTTATAAAGTATGCTCTAAAGTATGATCCAAAGTATGATCTAAAGGATTTTCTAAAGTATGCTCTAAAGTATGTTCTAAAGTATGCTCTAAAGTATGTTCTAAAGTATGCTCTAATGTATGCTCTAAAGTATGCTTTAAAGTTTGCTCTAAAGTATGTTCTAAAGTATGATCTAAAGTATGCTCTAAAGTATGATTTAAAGTATGCTTTAAAGTATGCTCTAAAGTATGTTCTAAAGTATGATCTAAAGTATGCTCTAAAGTATGATCTAAAGTATGATCTAAAGTATGCTCTAAAGTATGATCTAAAGTATGCTCTAAAGTATGCTCTAAAGTATGATCTAAAGTATGCTCTAAAGTATGCTCTAAAGTATGTTATAAAGTATGCTCTAAAGTATGATCCAAAGTATGATCTAAAGTATTTTCTAAAGTATGCTCTAAAGTATGTTCTAAAGTATGCTCTAAAGTATGTTCTAAAGTATGCTCTAAAGTATGCTCTAAAGTATGCTTTAAAGTATGCTCTAAAGTATGTTCTAAAGTATGATCTAAAGTATGCTCTAAAGTATGCTCTAAAGTATGATCTAAAGTATGCTCTAAAGTATGATCTAAAGTATGCTCTAAAGTATGATCTAAAGTATGATCTAAAGTATGCTCTAAAATATACTCTAAAGTATGATCCAAAGTATGCTCTAAAGTATGCTATAAAGTATGATCTAAAGTATGCTCTAAAGTATGATCTAAAGTATAGTCTAAAGTATGATCTAAAGTATGCTCTAAAGTATGATCTAAAGTATGCTCTAAAGTATGCTCTAAAGTATGATCTAAAGTATGATCTAAAGTATGATCTAAAGTATGCTCTGAAGTATGCTCTAAAGTATGCTCTAAAGTATGCTCTAAAGTATGTTCTAAAGTATGCTCTAAAGTATGATCCAATGTATGATCTAAAGTATGTTCTAAAGTATGCTCTAAAGTATGCTCTAAAATATGATCTAAAGTATGCTCTGAAGTATGCTCTAAAGTATGCTCTAAAGTATGATCTAAAGTATGATCTAAAGTATGCTCTAAAGTATGATCTAAAGTATGCTCTAAAGTATGATCTAAAGTATGCTCTAAAGTATGCTCTAAAGTATGTTCTAAAGTATGATCTAAAGTATGATCTAAAGTATGCTCTAAAGTATGCTCTAAAGTATATTCTAAAGTATGCTCTAAAGTATGTTCTAAAGTATGTTCTAAAGTATGCTCTAAAGTATGTTCTAAAGTATGCTCTAAAGTATGATCTAAAGTATGCTCTAAAGTATGCTCTAAAGAATGCTCTAAACTATGCTCTAAAGTATGATCTAAAGTATGCTCTAAAGTATGATCTAAAGTATGCTCTGAAGTATGATCTAAAGTATGATCTAAAATATGCTCTAAAGTATGCTCTAAAGTATGTTCTAAAGTATGATCCAAAGTATGCTCTAAAGTATGCTCTAAAATATGCTCTAAAGTATATTCTAAAGTATGCTCTAAAGTATGTTCTAAAGTATGTTCGAAAGTATGCTCTAAAGTATGTTCTTAAGTATGCTCTAAAGTATGATCTAAAGTATGCTTTAAAGTATACTCTAAAGTATGATCTAAAGTATGGTTTAAAGTATGCTCTAAAGTATGCTCTAAAGTATGATCTAAAGTATGCTCTAAAGAATGATTTAAAGTATGCTCTAAAGTATGATCTAAAGTATGCTCTAAAGTATGTTCTAAAGTATGCTCCAAAGTATGCTCTAAAGTATGCTTTAAAGTATGCTCTAAAGTATGTTCTAAAGTATGATCTAAAGTATGCTCTAAAGTATGATCTAAAGTATGCTCTAAAGTATGCTCTAAAGTATGCTCTAAAGTATTCTCTAAAGTATGATCCAAAGTATGCTCTAAAGTATGATCTAAAGTATGCTCTAAAGTATGCTCTAAAGTATGCTCTAAAGTATGCTCTAAAGTATGCTCTAAAGCATATTCTAAAGTATGCTCTAAAGTATGCTCTAAAGTATGATCCAAAATATGCTCTAAAGTATGATCTAAAGTATGCTCTAAAGCATATTCTAAAGTATGCTCTAAAGTATGTTCTAAAGTATGCTCTAAAGAATGATTTAAAGTATGCTCTAAAGTATGTTCTAAAGTATGCTCTAAAGTATGATCTAAAGTATGCTCTAAAGTATGCTCTAAAGTATGTTCTAAAGTATGATCTAAAGTATGATCTAAAGTATGCTCTAAAGTATGCTCTAAAGTATATTCTAAAGTATGCTCTAAAGTATGTTCTAAAGTATGTTCTTAAGTATGCTCTAAAGTATGATCTAAAGTATGCTCTAAAGTATGATCTAAAGTATGCTCTAAAGTATGCTCTAAAGTATGCTCTAAAGAATGCTCTAAAGTATGCTCTAAAGTATGATCTAAAGTATTATCTAAAGTATGCTCTAAAGTATGCTCTAAAGTATGTTCTAAAGTATGATCCAAAGTATGCTCTAAAGTATGCTCTAAAGTATGCTCTAAAGTATATTCTAAAGTATGCTCTAAAGTATGTTCTAAAGTATGTTCTAAAGTATGCTCTAAAGTATGTTCTAAAGTATGCTCTAAAGTATGCTCTAAAGTATGATCTAAAGTATGCTCTAAAGAATGATCTAAAGTATGCTCTAAAGTATGATCTAAAGTATGCTCTAAAGTATGCTCTAAAGTATGATCTAACGTATGCTCTAAAGTATGCTCTAAAGTATGATCCCAAGTATGCTCTAAAGTATGATATAAAGTATGCTCTAAAGTATGATCTAAAGTATGATCTAAAGTATGCTCTAAAGTATGATCTAAAGTATGCTCTAAAGTATGTTCTAAAGTATGATCTAAAGTATGATCTAAAGTATGCTCTAAAGTATGCTATAAAGTATGTTCTAAAGTATGATCTAAAGTATGATCTAAATATGCTCTAAAGTATGCTCTAAAGTATATTCTAAAGTATGTTCTAAAGTATGTTCTAAAGTATATTCTAAAGTATGTTCTAAAGTATACTCTAAAGTATGATCTAAAGTATGTTCTAAAGTATGATCTAAAGTATGCTCTAAAGTATGCTCTAAAGTATGCTCTAAAGTATGTTCTAAAGTATGATCTAAAGTATGCTCTAAAGTATGCTCTAAAGCATATTCTAAAGTATGCTCTAAAGTATGTTCTATAATATGTTCTAAAGTATGCTCTAAAGTATGATCTAAAGTATGCTCTAAAGTATGCTCTAAAGTATGCTCTAAAGTATGATCTAAAGTATGCTCTAAAGTATGATATAAAGTATGCTCTAAAGTATGATCTAAAGTATGATCTAAAGTATGCATTAAAGTATGATCTAAAGTATGCTCTAAAGTATGCTCTAAAGTATGATCTAGGGTATGCTCTAAAGTATGATCTAAAGTATGCTATAAAGTATGATCTAAAGTAGGCTCTAAAGTATGATCTCAAGTATGCTCTAAAGTATGATCTAAAGTATGCTCTAAAGTATGCTCTAAAGTATGATCTAAAGTATGCTCTAAAGTATGCTCTAAAGTATGATCTAAAGTATGATCTAAAGTATGCTCTAAAGTATGCTCTAAAGTATGTTATAAAGTATGCTCTAAAGTATGATCCAAAGTATGGTCTAAAGTATGTTCTAAAGTATGCTCTAAAGTATGCTCTAAAGTATGATCTAAAGTATGCTCTGAAGTATGCTCTAAAGCATATTCTAAAGTATGCTCTAAAGTATGCTCTAAAGTATGCTCTAAAGTATGATCCAAAGTATGCTCTAAAGTATGATCTAAAGTATGCTCTAAAGTATGCTCTAAAGTATGCTCTAAAGCATATTCTAAAGTATGCTCTAAAGTATGTTCTAAAGTATGCTCTAAAGTATGATTTAAAGTATGCTCTAAAGTATGTTCTAAAGTATGCTCTAAAGTATGATCTAAAGTATGCTCTAAAGTATGCTCTAAAGTATGTTCTAAAGTATGCTCTAAGGTATGCTCTAAAGTATATTCTAAAGTATGCTCTAAAGTATGTTCTAAAGTATGTTCTTAAGTATGCTCTACAGTATGATCTAAAGTATGCTCTAAAGTATGATCTAAAGTATGCTCTAAAGTATGCTCTAAAGAATGCTCTAAAGTATGCTCTAAAGTATGATCTAAAGTATTATCTAAAGTATGCTCTAAAGTATGCTCTAAAGTATGATCTAAAGTATGCTCTAAAGTATGCTCTAAAGAATGCTCTAAAGTATGCTCTAAAGTATGATCTAAAGTATTATCTAAAGTATGCTCTAAAGTATGCTCTAAAGTATGTTCTAAAGTATGATCCAAAGTATGCTCTAAAGTATGCTCTAAAGTATGCTCTAAAGTATATTCTAAAGTATGCTCTAAAGTATGTTCTAAAGTATGTTCTAAAGTATGCTCTAAAGTATGTTCTAAAGTATGCTCTAAAGTATGATCTAAAGTATGCTCTAAAGTTACTCTAAAGTATGATCTAAAGTATGCTCTAAAGAATGATCTAAAGTATGCTCTAAAGTATGATCTAAAGTATGCTCTAAAGTATGATCCAACGTATGCTCTAAAGTATGCTCTAAAGTATGATCCAAAGTATGCTCTAAAGTATGATATAAAGTATGCTCTAAAGTATGCTCTAAAGTATGCTCTAAAGTATGATCCAAAGTATGCTCTAAAGTATGATATAAAGTATGCTCTAAAGTATGATCTAAAGTATGATCTAAAATATGCTCTAAAGTATGATCTAAAGTATGCTCTAAAGTATGTTCTAAAGTATGATCTAAAGTATGATCTAAAGTATGCTCTGAAGTATGCTATAAAGTATGTTCTAAAGTATGATCTAAAGTATGTTCTAAAGTATGATCAAAAGTATGCTCTAAAGTATGCTCTCAAGTATGCTCTAAAGTATGTTCTAAAGTATGATCTAAAGTATGCTCTAAAGTATGTTCTAAAGTATGCTCTAAAGTATGATCTAAAGTATGATCTAAAGTATGCTCTAAAGTATGATCTAAAGTATGCATTAAAGTATGATCTAAAGTATGCTCTAAAGTATGCTCTAAAGTATGATCTAAGGTATGCTCTAAAGTATGATCTAAAGTATGCTATAAAGTATGATCTAAAGTAGGCTCTAAAGTATGATCTAAAGTATGCTCTAAAGTATGATCTAAAGTATGCTCTAAAGTATGCTCTAAAGTATGATCTAAAGTATGATCTAAAGTATGCTCTAAAGTATGCTCTAAAGTATGTTATAAAGTATGCTCTAAAGTATGATCCAAAGTATGGTCTAAAGTATGTTCTAAAGTATGCTCTAAAGTATGCTCTAAAGTATGATCTAAAGTATGCTCTGAAGTATGCTCTAAAGTATGCTCTAAATTATGCTCTAAAGTATGTTCTAAAGTATAATCTAAAGTATGCTCTAAAGTATGCTCTAAAGCATATTCTAAAGTATGCTCTAAAGTATGTTCTAAAGTATGTTCTAAAGTATGCTCTAAAGTATGATCTAAAGTATGCTCTAAAGTATGATATAAAGTATGCTCTAAAGTATGATCTAAAGTATGCTCTAAAGTATGCTCTAAAGTATGATCTAAAGTATGCTCTAAAGTATGATATAAAGTATGCTCTAAAGTATGCTCTAAAGTATGATCCAAAGTATGCTCTAAAGTATGATCTAAAGTATGCTCTAAAGTATGATCTAAAGTATGCTCTAAAGTATGCTCTAAAGTATGATCTAAGGTATGGTCTAAAGTATGTTCTAAAGTATGCTCTAAAGTATGCTCTAAAGTATGATCTAAAGTATGCTCTAAAGTATGCTCTAAAGTATGATCTAAAGTATGCTCTAAAGTATGATCTAAAGGATGCTCTAAAGTATGCTCTAAAGTATGATCTAAAGTATGCTCTAAAGTATGCTCTAAAGTATGATCTAAAGTATGCTCTAAAGTATGATCTAAAGGATGCTCTAAAGTATGCTCTAAAGTATGCTCTAAAGTATGTTATAAAGTATGCTCTAAAGTATGATCCAAAGTATGATCTAAAGGATTTTCTAAAGTATGCTCTAAAGTATGTTCTAAAGTATGCTCTAAAGTATGTTCTAAAGTATGCTCTAATGTATGCTTTAAAGTATGCTTTAAAGTTTGCTCTAAAGTATGTTCTAAAGTATGATCTAAAGTATGCTCTAAAGTATGATTTAAAGTATGCTTTAAAGTATGCTCTAAAGTATGTTCTAAAGTATGATCTAAAGTATGCTCTAAAGTATGATCTAAAGTATGATCTAAAGTATGCTCTAAAGTATGATCTAAAGTATGCTCTAAAGTATGCTCTAAAGTATGATCTAAAGTATGCTCTAAAGTATGCTCTAAAGTATGTTATAAAGTATGCTCTAAAGTATGATCCAAAGTATGATCTAAAGTATTTTCTAAAGTATGCTCTAAAGTATGTTCTAAAGTATGCTCTAAAGTATGTTCTAAAGTATGCTCTAAAGTATGCTCTAAAGTATGCTTTAAAGTATGCTCTAAAGTATGTTCTAAAGTATGATCTAAAGTATGCTCTAAAGTATGCTCTAAAGTATGATCTAAAGTATGCTCTAAAGTATGATCTAAAGTATGCTCTAAAGTATGATCTAAAGTATGATCTAAAGTATGCTCTAAAATATACTCTAAAGTATGATCCAAAGTATGCTCTAAAGTATGCTATAAAGTATGATCTAAAGTATGCTCTAAAGTATGATCTAAAGTATAGTCTAAAGTATGATCTAAAGTATGCTCTAAAGTATGATCTAAAGTATGCTCTAAAGTATGCTCTAAAGTATGATCTAAAGTATGATCTAAAGTATGATCTAAAGTATGCTCTGAAGTATGCTCTAAAGTATGCTCTAAAGTATGCTCTAAAGTATGTTCTAAAGTATGCTCTAAAGTATGATCCAATGTATGATCTAAAGTATGTTCTAAAGTATGCTCTAAAGTATGCTCTAAAATATGATCTAAAGTATGCTCTGAAGTATGCTCTAAAGTATGCTCTAAAGTATGATCTAAAGTATGATCTAAAGTATGCTCTAAAGTATGATCTAAAGTATGCTCTAAAGTATGATCTAAAGTATGCTCTAAAGTATGCTCTAAAGTATGTTCTAAAGTATGATCTAAAGTATGATCTAAAGTATGCTCTAAAGTATGCTCTAAAGTATATTCTAAAGTATGCTCTAAAGTATGTTCTAAAGTATGTTCTAAAGTATGCTCTAAAGTATGTTCTAAAGTATGCTCTAAAGTATGATCTAAAGTATGCTCTAAAGTATGCTCTAAAGAATGCTCTAAACTATGCTCTAAAGTATGATCTAAAGTATGCTCTAAAGTATGATCTAAAGTATGCTCTGAAGTATGATCTAAAGTATGATCTAAAATATGCTCTAAAGTATGCTCTAAAGTATGTTCTAAAGTATGATCCAAAGTATGCTCTAAAGTATGCTCTAAAATATGCTCTAACGTATATTCTAAAGTATGCTCTAAAGTATGTTCTAAAGTATGTTCGAAAGTATGCTCTAAAGTATGTTCTTAAGTATGCTCTAAAGTATGATCTAAAGTATGCTTTAAAGTATACTCTAAAGTATGATCTAAAGTATGGTTTAAAGTATGCTCTAAAGTATGCTCTAAAGTATGATCTAAAGTATGCTCTAAAGAATGATTTAAAGTATGCTCTAAAGTATGATCTAAAGTATGCTCTAAAGTATGTTCTAAAGTATGCTCCAAAGTATGCTCTAAAGTATGCTTTAAAGTATGCTCTAAAGTATGATCTAAAGTATGCTCTAAAGTATGCTCTAAAGTATGCTCTAAAGTATTCTCTAAAGTATGATCCAAAGTATGCTCTAAAGTATGATCTAAAGTATGCTCTAAAGTATGCTCTAAAGTATGCTCTAAAGTATGCTCTAAAGTATGCTCTAAAGCATATTCTAAAGTATGCTCTAAAGTATGCTCTAAAGTATGATCCAAAGTATGCTCTAAAGTATGATCTAAAGTATGCTCTAAAGCATATTCTAAAGTATGCTCTAAAGTATGTTCTAAAGTATGCTCTAAAGAATGATTTAAAGTATGCTCTAAAGTATGTTCTAAAGTATGCTCTAAAGTATGATCTAAAGTATGCTCTAAAGTATGCTCTAAAGTATGTTCTAAAGTATGATCTAAAGTATGATCTAAAGTATGCTCTAAAGTATGCTCTAAAGTATATTCTAAAGTATGCTCTAAAGTATGTTCTAAAGTATGTTCTTAAGTATGCTCTAAAGTATGATCTAAAGTATGCTCTAAAGTATGATCTAAAGTATGCTCTAAAGTATGCTCTAAAGTATGCTCTAAAGAATGCTCTAAAGTATGCTCTAAAGTATGATCTAAAGTATTATCTAAAGTATGCTCTAAAGTATGCTCTAAAGTATGTTCTAAAGTATGATCCAAAGTATGCTCTAAAGTATGCTCTAAAGTATGCTCTAAAGTATATTCTAAAGTATGCTCTAAAGTATGTTCTAAAGTATGTTCTAAAGTATGCTCTAAAGTATGTTCTAAAGTATGCTCTAAAGTGTGATCTAAAGTATGCTCTAAAGTATGCTCTAAAGTATGATCTAAAGTATGCTCTAAAGAATGATCTAAAGTATGCTCTAAAGTATGATCTAAAGTATGCTCTAAAGTATGCTCTAAAGTATGATCTAACGTATGCTCTAAAGTATGCTCTAAAGTATGATCCAAAGTATGCTCTAAAGTATGGTATAAAGTATGCTCTAAAGTATGATCTAAAGTATGATCTAAAGTATGCTCTAAAGTATGATCTAAAGTATGCTCTAAAGTATGTTCTAAAGTATGATCTAAAGTATGATCTAAAGTATGCTCTAAAGTATGCTATAAAGTATGTTCTAAAGTATGATCTAAAGTATGATCTAAATATGCTCTAAAGTATGCTCTAAAGTATATTCTAAAGTATGTTCTAAAGTATGTTCTAAAGTATATTCTAAAGTATGTTCTAAAGTATACTCTAAAGTATGATCTAAAGTATGTTCTAAAGTATGATCTAAAGTATGCTCTAAAGTATGCTCTAAAGTATGCTCTAAAGTATGTTCTAAAGTATGATCTAAAGTATGCTCTAAAGTATGCTCTAAAGCATATTCTAAAGTATGCTCTAAAGTATGTTCTATAATATGTTCTAAAGTATGCTCTAAAGTATGATCTAAAGTATGCTCTAAAGTATGCTCTAAAGTATGCTCTAAAGTATGATCTAAAGTATGCTCTAAAGTATGATATAAAGTATGCTCTAAAGTATGATCTAAAGTATGATCTAAAGTATGCATTAAAGTATGATCTAAAGTATGCTCTAAAGTATGCTCTAAAGTATGATCTAGGGTATGCTCTAAAGTATGATCTAAAGTATGCTATAAAGTATGATCTAAAGTAGGCTCTAAAGTATGATCTCAAGTATGCTCTAAAGTATGATCTAAAGTATGCTCTAAAGTATGCTCTAAAGTATGATCTAAAGTATGCTCTAAAGTATGCTCTAAAGTATGATCTAAAGTATGATCTAAAGTATGCTCTAAAGTATGCTCTAAAGTATGTTATAAAGTATGCTCTAAAGTATGATCCAAAGTATGGTCTAAAGTATGTTCTAAAGTATGCTCTAAAGTATGCTCTAAAGTATGATCTAAAGTATGCTCTGAAGTATGCTCTAAAGCATATTCTAAAGTATGCTCTAAAGTATGCTCTAAAGTATGCTCTAAAGTATGATCCAAAGTATGCTCTAAAGTATGATCTAAAGTATGCTCTAAAGTATGCTCTAAAGTATGCTCTAAAGCATATTCTAAAGTATGCTCTAAAGTATGTTCTAAAGTATGCTCTAAAGTATGATTTAAAGTATGCTCTAAAGTATGTTCTAAAGTATGCTCTAAAGTATGATCTAAAGTATGCTCTAAAGTATGCTCTAAAGTATGTTCTAAAGTATGCTCTAAGGTATGCTCTAAAGTATATTCTAAAGTATGCTCTAAAGTATGTTCTAAAGTATGTTCTTAAGTATGCTCTACAGTATGATCTAAAGTATGCTCTAAAGTATGACCTAAAGTATGCTCTAAAGTATGCTCTAAAGAATGCTCTAAAGTATGCTCTAAAGTATGATCTAAAGTATTATCTAAAGTATGCTCTAAAGTATGCTCTAAAGTATGATCTAAAGTATGCTCTAAAGTATGCTCTAAAGAATGCTCTAAAGTATGCTCTAAAGTATGATCTAAAGTATTATCTAAAGTATGCTCTAAAGTATGCTCTAAAGTATGTTCTAAAGTATGATCCAAAGTATGCTCTAAAGTATGCTCTAAAGTATGCTCTAAAGTATATTCTAAAGTATGCTCTAAAGTATGTTCTAAAGTATGTTCTAAAGTATGCTCTAAAGTATGTTCTAAAGTATGCTCTAAAGTATGATCTAAAGTATGCTCTAAAGTTACTCTAAAGTATGATCTAAAGTATGCTCTAAAGAATGATCTAAAGTATGCTCTAAAGTATGATCTAAAGTATGCTCTAAAGTATGATCCAACGTATGCTCTAAAGTATGCTCTAAAGTATGATCCAAAGTATGCTCTAAAGTATGATATAAAGTATGCTCTAAAGTATGCTCTAAAGTATGCTCTAAAGTATGATCCAAAGTATGCTCTAAAGTATGATATAAAGTATGCTCTAAAGTATGATCTAAAGTATGATCTAAAATATGCTCTAAAGTATGATCTAAAGTATGCTCTAAAGTATGTTCTAAAGTATGATCTAAAGTATGATCTAAAGTATGCTCTGAAGTATGCTATAAAGTATGTTCTAAAGTATGATCTAAAGTATGTTCTAAAGTATGATCAAAAGTATGCTCTAAAGTATGCTCTCAAGTATGCTCTAAAGTATGTTCTAAAGTATGATCTAAAGTATGCTCTAAAGTATGTTCTAAAGTATGCTCTAAAGTATGTTCTAAAATATGTTCTTAAGCATGCTCTAAAGTATGATCTAAAGTATGCTCTAAAGTATGCTCTAAAGTATGCTCTAAAGTATGATCTAAAGTATGCTCTAAAGTATGCTCTAAAGTATGATCTAAAGTATGCTCTAAAGAATGATCTAAAGTATGCTCTAAAGTATGATCTAAAGTATGCTCTAAAGTATGCTCTAAAGTATTATCTAAGGTATGCTCTAAAGTATGCTCTAAAGTATGATCCAAAGTATGCTCTAAAGTATGATATAAAGTATGCTCTAAAGTATGATCTAAAGTATGATCTAAAGTATGCTCTAAAGTATGATCTAAAGTATGCTCTAAAGTATGTTCTAAAGTATGATCTAAAGTATGATCTAAAGTATGCTCTAAAGTATGCTATAAAGTATGTTCTAAAGTATGATCTAAAGTATGATCTAAAGTATGCTCTAAAGTATGCTCTAAAGTATATTCTAAAGTATGTTCTAAAGTATGTTCTAAAGTATATTCTAAAGTATGTTCTAAAGTATACTCTAAAGTATGATCTAAAGTATGTTCTAAAGTATGCTCTAAAGTATGCTCTAAAGTATGCTCTAAAGTATGTTCTAAAGTATGATCTAAAGTATGCTCTAAAGTATGCTCTAAAGCATATTCTAAAGTATGATCTAAAGTATGTTCTAAAATATGTTCTAAAGTATGCTCTAAAGTATGATCTAAAGTATGCTCTAAAGTATGCTCTAAAGTATGCTCTAAAGTATGATCTAAAGTATGCTCTAAAGTATGATATAAAGTATGCTCTAAAGTATGATCTAAAGTATGATCTAAAGTATGCTCTAAAGTATGATCTAAAGTATGCATTAAAGTATGATCTAAAGTATGCTCTAAAGTATGCTCTAAAGTATGATCTAAGGTATGCTCTAAAGTATGATCTAAAGTATGCTCTGAAGTATGATCTAAAGTATGATCTAAAATATGCTCTAAAGTATGCTCTAAAGTATGTTCTAAAGTATGATCCAAAGTATGCTCTAAAGTATGCTCTAAAATATGCTCTAAAGTATATTCTAAAGTATGCTCTAAAGTATGTTCTAAAGTATGTTCGAAAGTATGCTCTAAAGTATGTTCTTAAGTATGCTCTAAAGTATGATCTAAAGTATGCTTTAAAGTATACTCTAAAGTATGATCTAAAGTATGGTTTAAAGTATGCTCTAAAGTATGCTCTAAAGTATGATCTAAAGTATGCTCTAAAGAATGATTTAAAGTATGCTCTAAAGTATGATCTAAAGTATGCTCTAAAGTATGTTCTAAAGTATGCTCCAAAGTATGCTCTAAAGTATGCTTTAAAGTATGCTCTAAAGTATGTTCTAAAGTATGATCTAAAGTATGCTCTAAAGTATGATCTAAAGTATGCTCTAAAGTATGCTCTAAAGTATGCTCTAAAGTATTCTCTAAAGTATGATCCAAAGTATGCTCTAAAGTATGATCTAAAGTATGCTCTAAAGTATGCTCTAAAGTATGCTCTAAAGTATGCTCTAAAGTATGCTCTAAAGCATATTCTAAAGTATGCTCTAAAGTATGCTCTAAAGTATGATCCAAAGTATGCTCTAAAGTATGATCTAAAGTATGCTCTAAAGCATATTCTAAAGTATGCTCTAAAGTATGTTCTAAAGTATGCTCTAAAGAATGATTTAAAGTATGCTCTAAAGTATGTTCTAAAGTATGCTCTAAAGTATGATCTAAAGTATGCTCTAAAGTATGCTCTAAAGTATGTTCTAAAGTATGATCTAAAGTATGATCTAAAGTATGCTCTAAAGTATGCTCTAAAGTATATTCTAAAGTATGCTCTAAAGTATGTTCTAAAGTATGTTCTTAAGTATGCTCTAAAGTATGATCTAAAGTATGCTCTAAAGTATGATCTAAAGTATGCTCTAAAGTATGCTCTAAAGTATGCTCTAAAGAATGCTCTAAAGTATGCTCTAAAGTATGATCTAAAGTATTATCTAAAGTATGCTCTAAAGTATGCTCTAAAGTATGTTCTAAAGTATGATCCAAAGTATGCTCTAAAGTATGCTCTAAAGTATGCTCTAAAGTATATTCTAAAGTATGCTCTAAAGTATGTTCTAAAGTATGTTCTAAAGTATGCTCTAAAGTATGTTCTAAAGTATGCTCTAAAGTGTGATCTAAAGTATGCTCTAAAGTATGCTCTAAAGTATGATCTAAAGTATGCTCTAAAGAATGATCTAAAGTATGCTCTAAAGTATGATCTAAAGTATGCTCTAAAGTATGCTCTAAAGTATGATCTAACGTATGCTCTAAAGTATGCTCTAAAGTATGATCCAAAGTATGCTCTAAAGTATGATATAAAGTATGCTCTAAAGTATGATCTAAAGTATGATCTAAAGTATGCTCTAAAGTATGATCTAAAGTATGCTCTAAAGTATGTTCTAAAGTATGATCTAAAGTATGATCTAAAGTATGCTCTAAAGTATGCTATAAAGTATGTTCTAAAGTATGATCTAAAGTATGATCTAAATATGCTCTAAAGTATGCTCTAAAGTATATTCTAAAGTATGTTCTAAAGTATGTTCTAAAGTATATTCTAAAGTATGTTCTAAAGTATACTCTAAAGTATGATCTAAAGTATGTTCTAAAGTATGATCTAAAGTATGCTCTAAAGTATGCTCTAAAGTATGCTCTAAAGTATGTTCTAAAGTATGATCTAAAGTATGCTCTAAAGTATGCTCTAAAGCATATTCTAAAGTATGCTCTAAAGTATGTTCTATAATATGTTCTAAAGTATGCTCTAAAGTATGATCTAAAGTATGCTCTAAAGTATGTTCTAAAGTATGCTCTAAAGTGTGATCTAAAGTATGCTCTAAAGTATGCTCTAAAGTATGATCTAAAGTATGCTCTAAAGAATGATCTAAAGTATGCTCTAAAGTATGATCTAAAGTATGCTCTAAAGTATGCTCTAAAGTATGATCTAACGTATGCTCTAAAGTATGCTCTAAAGTATGATCCAAAGTATGCTCTAAAGTATGATATAAAGTATGCTCTAAAGTATGATCTAAAGTATGATCTAAAGTATGCTCTAAAGTATGATCTAAAGTATGCTCTAAAGTATGTTCTAAAGTATGATCTAAAGTATGATCTAAAGTATGCTCTAAAGTATGCTATAAAGTATGTTCTAAAGTATGATCTAAAGTATGATCTAAATATGCTCTAAAGTATGCTCTAAAGTATATTCTAAAGTATGTTCTAAAGTATGTTCTAAAGTATATTCTAAAGTATGTTCTAAAGTATACTCTAAAGTATGATCTAAAGTATGTTCTAAAGTATGATCTAAAGTATGCTCTAAAGTATGCTCTAAAGTATGCTCTAAAGTATGTTCTAAAGTATGATCTAAAGTATGCTCTAAAGTATGCTCTAAAGCATATTCTAAAGTATGCTCTAAAGTATGTTCTATAATATGTTCTAAAGTATGCTCTAAAGTATGATCTAAAGTATGCTCTAAAGTATGCTCTAAAGTATGCTCTAAAGTATGATCTAAAGTATGCTCTAAAGTATGATATAAAGTATGCTCTAAAGTATGATCTAAAGTATGATCTAAAGTATGCATTAAAGTATGATCTAAAGTATGCTCTAAAGTATGCTCTAAAGTATGATCTAGGGTATGCTCTAAAGTATGATCTAAAGTATGCTATAAAGTATGATCTAAAGTAGGCTCTAAAGTATGATCTCAAGTATGCTCTAAAGTATGATCTAAAGTATGCTCTAAAGTATGCTCTAAAGTATGATCTAAAGTATGCTCTAAAGTATGCTCTAAAGTATGATCTAAAGTATGATCTAAAGTATGCTCTAAAGTATGCTCTAAAGTATGTTATAAAGTATGCTCTAAAGTATGATCCAAAGTATGGTCTAAAGTATGTTCTAAAGTATGCTCTAAAGTATGCTCTAAAGTATGATCTAAAGTATGCTCTGAAGTATGCTCTAAAGCATATTCTAAAGTATGCTCTAAAGTATGCTCTAAAGTATGCTCTAAAGTATGATCCAAAGTATGCTCTAAAGTATGATCTAAAGTATGCTCTAAAGTATGCTCTAAAGTATGCTCTAAAGCATATTCTAAAGTATGCTCTAAAGTATGTTCTAAAGTATGCTCTAAAGTATGATTTAAAGTATGCTCTAAAGTATGTTCTAAAGTATGCTCTAAAGTATGATCTAAAGTATGCTCTAAAGTATGCTCTAAAGTATGTTCTAAAGTATGCTCTAAGGTATGCTCTAAAGTATATTCTAAAGTATGCTCTAAAGTATGTTCTAAAGTATGTTCTTAAGTATGCTCTACAGTATGATCTAAAGTATGCTCTAAAGTATGACCTAAAGTATGCTCTAAAGTATGCTCTAAAGAATGCTCTAAAGTATGCTCTAAAGTATGATCTAAAGTATTATCTAAAGTATGCTCTAAAGTATGCTCTAAAGTATGATCTAAAGTATGCTCTAAAGTATGCTCTAAAGAATGCTCTAAAGTATGCTCTAAAGTATGATCTAAAGTATTATCTAAAGTATGCTCTAAAGTATGCTCTAAAGTATGTTCTAAAGTATGATCCAAAGTATGCTCTAAAGTATGCTCTAAAGTATGCTCTAAAGTATATTCTAAAGTATGCTCTAAAGTATGTTCTAAAGTATGTTCTAAAGTATGCTCTAAAGTATGTTCTAAAGTATGCTCTAAAGTATGATCTAAAGTATGCTCTAAAGTTACTCTAAAGTATGATCTAAAGTATGCTCTAAAGAATGATCTAAAGTATGCTCTAAAGTATGATCTAAAGTATGCTCTAAAGTATGATCCAACGTATGCTCTAAAGTATGCTCTAAAGTATGATCCAAAGTATGCTCTAAAGTATGATATAAAGTATGCTCTAAAGTATGCTCTAAAGTATGCTCTAAAGTATGAACCAAAGTATGCTCTAAAGTATGATATAAAGTATGCTCTAAAGTATGATCTAAAGTATGATCTAAAATATGCTCTAAAGTATGATCTAAAGTATGCTCTAAAGTATGTTCTAAAGTATGATCTAAAGTATGATCTAAAGTATGCTCTGAAGTATGCTATAAAGTATGTTCTAAAGTATGATCTAAAGTATGTTCTAAAGTATGATCAAAAGTATGCTCTAAAGTATGCTCTCAAGTATGCTCTAAAGTATGTTCTAAAGTATGATCTAAAGTATGCTCTAAAGTATGTTCTAAAGTATGCTCTAAAGTATGTTCTAAAATATGTTCTTAAGCATGCTCTAAAGTATGATCTAAAGTATGCTCTAAAGTATGCTCTAAAGTATGCTCTAAAGTATGATCTAAAGTATGCTCTAAAGTATGCTCTAAAGTATGATCTAAAGTATGCTCTAAAGAATGATCTAAAGTATGCTCTAAAGTATGATCTAAAGTATGCTCTAAAGTATGCTCTAAAGTATTATCTAACGTATGCTCTAAAGTATGCTCTAAAGTATGATCCAAAGTATGCTCTAAAGTATGATATAAAGTATGCTCTAAAGTATGATCTAAAGTATGATCTAAAGTATGCTCTAAAGTATGATCTAAAGTATGCTCTAAAGTATGTTCTAAAGTATGATCTAAAGTATGATCTAAAGTATGCTCTAAAGTATGCTATAAAGTATGTTCTAAAGTATGATCTAAAGTATGATCTAAAGTATGCTCTAAAGTATGCTCTAAAGTATATTCTAAAGTATGTTCTAAAGTATGTTCTAAAGTATATTCTAAAGTATGTTCTAAAGTATACTCTAAAGTATGATCTAAAGTATGTTCTAAAGTATGCTCTAAAGTATGCTCTAAAGTATGCTCTAAAGTATGTTCTAAAGTATGATCTAAAGTATGCTCTAAAGTATGCTCTAAAGCATATTCTAAAGTATGATCTAAAGTATGTTCTAAAATATGTTCTAAAGTATGCTCTAAAGTATGATCTAAAGTATGCTCTAAAGTATGCTCTAAAGTATGCTCTAAAGTATGATCTAAAGTATGCTCTAAAGTATGATATAAAGTATGCTCTAAAGTATGATCTAAAGTATGATCTAAAGTATGCTCTAAAGTATGATCTAAAGTATGCATTAAAGTATGATCTAAAGTATGCTCTAAAGTATGCTCTAAAGTATGATCTAAGGTATGCTCTAAAGTATGATCTAAAGTATGCTCTGAAGTATGATCTAAAGTATGATCTAAAATATGCTCTAAAGTATGCTCTAAAGTATGTTCTAAAGTATGATCCAAAGTATGCTCTAAAGTATGCTCTAAAATATGCTCTAAAGTATATTCTAAAGTATGCTCTAAAGTATGTTCTAAAGTATGTTCGAAAGTATGCTCTAAAGTATGTTCTTAAGTATGCTCTAAAGTATGATCTAAAGTATGCTTTAAAGTATACTCTAAAGTATGATCTAAAGTATGGTTTAAAGTATGCTCTAAAGTATGCTCTAAAGTATGATCTAAAGTATGCTCTAAAGAATGATTTAAAGTATGCTCTAAAGTATGATCTAAAGTATGCTCTAAAGTATGTTCTAAAGTATGCTCCAAAGTATGCTCTAAAGTATGCTTTAAAGTATGCTCTAAAGTATGTTCTAAAGTATGATCTAAAGTATGCTCTAAAGTATGATCTAAAGTATGCTCTAAAGTATGCTCTAAAGTATGCTCTAAAGTATTCTCTAAAGTATGATCCAAAGTATGCTCTAAAGTATGATCTAAAGTATGCTCTAAAGTATGCTCTAAAGTATGCTCTAAAGTATGCTCTAAAGTATGCTCTAAAGCATATTCTAAAGTATGCTCTAAAGTATGCTCTAAAGTATGATCCAAAGTATGCTCTAAAGTATGATCTAAAGTATGCTCTAAAGCATATTCTAAAGTATGCTCTAAAGTATGTTCTAAAGTATGCTCTAAAGAATGATTTAAAGTATGCTCTAAAGTATGTTCTAAAGTATGCTCTAAAGTATGATCTAAAGTATGCTCTAAAGTATGCTCTAAAGTATGTTCTAAAGTATGATCTAAAGTATGATCTAAAGTATGCTCTAAAGTATGCTCTAAAGTATATTCTAAAGTATGCTCTAAAGTATGTTCTAAAGTATGTTCTTAAGTATGCTCTAAAGTATGATCTAAAGTATGCTCTAAAGTATGATCTAAAGTATGCTCTAAAGTATGCTCTAAAGTATATTCTAAAGTATGCTCTAAAGTATGTTCTAAAGTATGTTCTTAAGTATGCTCTAAAGTATGATCTAAAGTATGCTCTAAAGTATGATCTAAAGTATGCTCTAAAGTATGCTCTAAAGTATGCTCTAAAGAATGCTCTAAAGTATGCTCTAAAGTATGATCTAAAGTATTATCTAAAGTATGCTCTAAAGTATGCTCTAAAGTATGTTCTAAAGTATGATCCAAAGTATGCTCTAAAGTATGCTCTAAAGTATGCTCTAAAGTATATTCTAAAGTATGCTCTAAAGTATGTTCTAAAGTATGTTCTAAAGTATGCTCTAAAGTATGTTCTAAAGTATGCTCTAAAGTGTGATCTAAAGTATGCTCTAAAGTATGCTCTAAAGTATGATCTAAAGTATGCTCTAAAGAATGATCTAAAGTATGCTCTAAAGTATGATCTAAAGTATGCTCTAAAGTATGCTCTAAAGTATGATCTAACGTATGCTCTAAAGTATGCTCTAAAGTATGATCCAAAGTATGCTCTAAAGTATGATATAAAGTATGCTCTAAAGTATGATCTAAAGTATGATCTAAAGTATGCTCTAAAGTATGATCTAAAGTATGCTCTAAAGTATGTTCTAAAGTATGATCTAAAGTATGATCTAAAGTATGCTCTAAAGTATGCTATAAAGTATGTTCTAAAGTATGATCTAAAGTATGATCTAAATATGCTCTAAAGTATGCTCTAAAGTATATTCTAAAGTATGTTCTAAAGTATGTTCTAAAGTATATTCTAAAGTATGTTCTAAAGTATACTCTAAAGTATGATCTAAAGTATGTTCTAAAGTATGATCTAAAGTATGCTCTAAAGTATGCTCTAAAGTATGCTCTAAAGTATGTTCTAAAGTATGATCTAAAGTATGCTCTAAAGTATGCTCTAAAGCATATTCTAAAGTATGCTCTAAAGTATGTTCTATAATATGTTCTAAAGTATGCTCTAAAGTATGATCTAAAGTATGCTCTAAAGTATGCTCTAAAGTATGCTCTAAAGTATGATCTAAAGTATGCTCTAAAGTATGATATAAAGTATGCTCTAAAGTATGATCTAAAGTATGATCTAAAGTATGCATTAAAGTATGATCTAAAGTATGCTCTAAAGTATGCTCTAAAGTATGATCTAGGGTATGCTCTAAAGTATGATCTAAAGTATGCTATAAAGTATGATCTAAAGTAGGCTCTAAAGTATGATCTCAAGTATGCTCTAAAGTATGATCTAAAGTATGCTCTAAAGTATGCTCTAAAGTATGATCTAAAGTATGCTCTAAAGTATGCTCTAAAGTATGATCTAAAGTATGATCTAAAGTATGCTCTAAAGTATGCTCTAAAGTATGTTATAAAGTATGCTCTAAAGTATGATCCAAAGTATGGTCTAAAGTATGTTCTAAAGTATGCTCTAAAGTATGCTCTAAAGTATGATCTAAAGTATGCTCTGAAGTATGCTCTAAAGCATATTCTAAAGTATGCTCTAAAGTATGCTCTAAAGTATGCTCTAAAGTATGATCCAAAGTATGCTCTAAAGTATGATCTAAAGTATGCTCTAAAGTATGCTCTAAAGTATGCTCTAAAGCATATTCTAAAGTATGCTCTAAAGTATGTTCTAAAGTATGCTCTAAAGTATGATTTAAAGTATGCTCTAAAGTATGTTCTAAAGTATGCTCTAAAGTATGATCTAAAGTATGCTCTAAAGTATGCTCTAAAGTATGTTCTAAAGTATGCTCTAAGGTATGCTCTAAAGTATATTCTAAAGTATGCTCTAAAGTATGTTCTAAAGTATGTTCTTAAGTATGCTCTACAGTATGATCTAAAGTATGCTCTAAAGTATGATCTAAAGTATGCTCTAAAGTATGCTCTAAAGAATGCTCTAAAGTATGCTCTAAAGTATGATCTAAAGTATTATCTAAAGTATGCTCTAAAGTATGCTCTAAAGTATGATCTAAAGTATGCTCTAAAGTATGCTCTAAAGAATGCTCTAAAGTATGCTCTAAAGTATGATCTAAAGTATTATCTAAAGTATGCTCTAAAGTATGCTCTAAAGTATGTTCTAAAGTATGATCCAAAGTATGCTCTAAAGTATGCTCTAAAGTATGCTCTAAAGTATATTCTAAAGTATGCTCTAAAGTATGTTCTAAAGTATGCTCTAAAGTATGCTCTAAAGTATGCTCTAAAGTATGTTCTAAAGTATGATCTAAAGTATGCTCTAAAGTATGCTCTAAAGCATATTCTAAAGTATGCTCTAAAGTATGTTCTATAATATGTTCTAAAGTATGCTCTAAAGTATGATCTAAAGTATGCTCTAAAGTATGCTCTAAAGTATGCTCTAAAGTATGATCTAAAGTATGCTCTAAAGTATGATATAAAGTATGCTCTAAAGTATGATCTAAAGTATGATCTAAAGTATGCATTAAAGTATGATCTAAAGTATGCTCTAAAGTATGCTCTAAAGTATGATCTAGGGTATGCTCTAAAGTATGATCTAAAGTATGCTATAAAGTATGATCTAAAGTAGGCTCTAAAGTATGATCTCAAGTATGCTCTAAAGTATGATCTAAAGTATGCTCTAAAGTATGCTCTAAAGTATGATCTAAAGTATGCTCTAAAGTATGCTCTAAAGTATGATCTAAAGTATGATCTAAAGTATGCTCTAAAGTATGCTCTAAAGTATGTTATAAAGTATGCTCTAAAGTATGATCCAAAGTATGGTCTAAAGTATGTTCTAAAGTATGCTCTAAAGTATGCTCTAAAGTATGATCTAAAGTATGCTCTGAAGTATGCTCTAAAGCATATTCTAAAGTATGCTCTAAAGTATGCTCTAAAGTATGCTCTAAAGTATGATCCAAAGTATGCTCTAAAGTATGATCTAAAGTATGCTCTAAAGTATGCTCTAAAGTATGCTCTAAAGCATATTCTAAAGTATGCTCTAAAGTATGTTCTAAAGTATGCTCTAAAGTATGATTTAAAGTATGCTCTAAAGTATGTTCTAAAGTATGCTCTAAAGTATGATCTAAAGTATGCTCTAAAGTATGCTCTAAAGTATGTTCTAAAGTATGCTCTAAGGTATGCTCTAAAGTATATTCTAAAGTATGCTCTAAAGTATGTTCTAAAGTATGTTCTTAAGTATGCTCTACAGTATGATCTAAAGTATGCTCTAAAGTATGATCTAAAGTATGCTCTAAAGTATGCTCTAAAGAATGCTCTAAAGTATGCTCTAAAGTATGATCTAAAGTATTATCTAAAGTATGCTCTAAAGTATGCTCTAAAGTATGATCTAAAGTATGCTCTAAAGTATGCTCTAAAGAATGCTCTAAAGTATGCTCTAAAGTATGATCTAAAGTATTATCTAAAGTATGCTCTAAAGTATGCTCTAAAGTATGTTCTAAAGTATGATCCAAAGTATGCTCTAAAGTATGCTCTAAAGTATGCTCTAAAGTATATTCTAAAGTATGCTCTAAAGTATGTTCTAAAGTATGTTCTAAAGTATGCTCTAAAGTATGTTCTAAAGTATGCTCTAAAGTATGATCTAAAGTATGCTCTAAAGTTACTCTAAAGTATGATCTAAAGTATGCTCTAAAGAATGATCTAAAGTATGCTCTAAAGTATGATCTAAAGTATGCTCTAAAGTATGATCCAACGTATGCTCTAAAGTATGCTCTAAAGTATGATCCAAAGTATGCTCTAAAGTATGATATAAAGTATGCTCTAAAGTATGCTCTAAAGTATGCTCTAAAGTATGATCCAAAGTATGCTCTAAAGTATGATATAAAGTATGCTCTAAAGTATGATCTAAAGTATGATCTAAAATATGCTCTAAAGTATGATCTAAAGTATGCTCTAAAGTATGTTCTAAAGTATGATCTAAAGTATGATCTAAAGTATGCTCTGAAGTATGCTATAAAGTATGTTCTAAAGTATGATCTAAAGTATGTTCTAAAGTATGATCAAAAGTATGCTCTAAAGTATGCTCTCAAGTATGCTCTAAAGTATGTTCTAAAGTATGATCTAAAGTATGCTCTAAAGTATGCTCTAAAGCATATTCTAAAGTATGCTCTAAAGTATGTTCTAAAATATTTTCTTAAGCTTGCTCTAAAGTATGATCTAAAGTATGCTCTAAAGTATGCTCTTAAGTATGCTCTAAAGTATGATCTAAAGTATGCTCTAAAGTATGCTCTAAAGTATGATCTAAAGTATGCTCTAAAGAATGATCTAAAGTATGCTCTAAAGTATGATCTAAAGTATGCTCTAAAGTATGCTCTAAAGTATTATCTAACGTATGCTCTAAAGTATGCTCTAAAGTATGATCCAAAGTATGCTCTAAAGTATGATATAAAGTATGCTCTAAAGTATGATCTAAAGTATGATCTAAAGTATGCTCTAAAGTATGATCTAAAGTATGCTCTAAAGTATGTTCTAAAGTATGATCTAAAGTATGATCTAAAGTATGCTCTAAAGTATGCTATAAAGTATGTTCTAAAGTATGATCTAAAGTATGATCTAAAGTATGCTCTAAAGTATGCTCTAAAGTATATTCTAGAGTATGTTCTAAAGTATGTTCTAAAGTATATTCTAAAGTATGTTCTAAAGTATACTCTAAAGTATGATCTAAAGTATGTTCTAAAGTATGCTCTAAAGTATGCTCTAAAGTATGCTCTAAAGTATGTTCTAAAGTATGATCTAAAGTATGCTCTAAAGTATGCTCTAAAGCATATTCTAAAGTATGATCTAAAGTATGTTCTAAAATATGTTCTAAAGTATGCTCTAAAGTATGATCTAAAGTATGCTCTAAAGTATGCTCTAAAGTATGCTCTAAAGTATGATCTAAAGTATGCTCTAAAGTATGATATAAAGTATGCTCTAAAGTATGATCTAAAGTATGATCTAAAGTATGCTCTAAAGTATGATCTAAAGTATGCATTAAAGTATGATCTAAAGTATGCTCTAAAGTATGCTCTAAAGTATGATCTAAGGTATGCTCTAAAGTATGATCTAAAGTATGCTATAAAGTATGATCTAAAGTAGGCTCTAAAGTATGATCTAAAGTATGCTCTAAAGTATGATCTAAAGTATGCTCTAAAGTATGCTCTAAAGTATGATCTAAAGTATGATCTAAAGTATGCTCTAAAGTATGCTCTAAAGTATGTTATAAAGTATGCTCTAAAGTATGATCCAAAGTATGGTCTAAAGTATGTTCTAAAGTATGCTCTAAAGTATGCTCTAAAGTATGATCTAAAGTATGCTCTGAAGTATGCTCTAAAGTATGCTCTAAAGTATGCTCTAAAGTATGTTCTAAAGTATAATCTAAAGTATGCTCTAAAGTATGCTCTAAAGCATATTCTAAAGTATGCTCTAAAGTATGTTCTAAAGTATGCTCTAAAGTATGATCTAAAGTATGCTCTAAAGTATGATATAAAGTATGCTCTAAAGTATGATCTAAAGAATGCTCTAAAGTATGCTCTAAAGTATGATCTAAAGTATGCTCTAAAGTATGATATAAAGTATGCTCTAAAGTATGCTCTAAAGTATGATCCAAAGTATGCTCTAAAGTATGATCTAAAGTATGCTCTAAAGTATGATCTAAAGTATGCTCTAAAGTATGCTCTAAAGTATGATCTAAGGTATGGTCTAAAGTATGTTCTAAAGTATGCTCTAAAGTATGCTCTAAAGTATGATCTAAAGTATGCTCTAAAGTATGCTCTAAAGTATGATCTAAAGTATGCTCTAAAGTATGATCTAAAGGATGCTCTAAAGTATGCTCTAAAGTATGATCTAAAGTATGCTCTAAAGTATGCTCTAAAGTATGATCTAAAGTATGCTCTAAAGTATGATCTAAAGGATGCTCTAAAGTATGCTCTAAAGTATGATCTAAAGTATGCTCTAAAGTATGCTCTAAAGTATGTTATAAAGTATGCTCTAAAGTATGATCCAAAGTATGATCTAAAGGATTTTCTAAAGTATGCTCTAAAGTATGTTCTAAAGTATGCTCTAAAGTATGTTCTAAAGTATGATCTAAAGTATGCTCTAAAGTATGCTCTAAAGTATGATCTAAAGTATGCTCTAAAGTATGATCTAAAGGATGCTCTAAAGTATGCTCTAAAGTATGATCTAAAGTATGCTCTAAAGTATGCTCTAAAGTATGATCTAAAGTATGCTCTAAAGTATGATCTAAAGGATGCTCTAAAGTATGCTCTAAAGTATGATCTAAAGTATGCTCTAAAGTATGCTCTAAAGTATGTTATAAAGTATGCTCTAAAGTATGATCCAAAGTATGATCTAAAGGATTTTCTAAAGTATGCTCTAAAGTATGTTCTAAAGTATGCTCTAAAGTATGTTCTAAAGTATGCTCTAATGTATGCTCTAAAGTATGCTTTAAAGTTTGCTCTAAAGTATGTTCTAAAGTATGATCTAAAGTATGCTCTAAAGTATGATTTAAAGTATGCTTTAAAGTATGCTCTAAAGTATGTTCTAAAGTATGATCTAAAGTATGCTCTAAAGTATGATCTAAAGTATGATCTAAAGTATGCTCTAAAGTATGATCTAAAGTATGCTCTAAAGTATGCTCTAAAGTATGCTCTAAAGTATGATCTAAAGTATGCTCTAAAGTATGCTCTAAAGTATGTTATAAAGTATGCTCTAAAGTATGATCCAAAGTATGATCTAAAGTATTTTCTAAAGTATGCTCTAAAGTATGTTCTAAAGTATGCTCTAAAGTATGTTCTAAAGTATGCTCTAAAGTATGCTCTAAAGTATGCTTTAAAGTATGCTCTAAAGTATGTTCTAAAGTATGATCTAAAGTATGCTCTAAAGTATGCTCTAAAGTATGATCTAAAGTATGCTCTAAAGTATGATCTAAAGTATGCTCTAAAGTATGCTCTAAAGTATGATCTAAAGTATGCTCTAAAATATACTCTAAAGTATGATCCAAAGTATGCTCTAAAGTATGCTATAAAGTATGATCTAAAGTATGCTCTAAAGTATGATCTAAAGTATAGTCTAAAGTATGATCTAAAGTATGCTCTAAAGTATGATCTAAAGTATGCTCTAAAGTATGCTCTAAAGTATGATCTAAAGTATGATCTAAAGTATGATCTAAAGTATGCTCTGAAGTATGCTCTAAAGTATGCTCTAAAGTATGCTCTAAAGTATGTTCTAAAGTATGCTCTAAAGTATGATCCAATGTATGATCTAAAGTATGTTCTAAAGTATGCTCTAAAGTATGCTCTAAAATATGATCTAAAGTATGCTCTGAAGTATGCTCTAAAGTATGCTCTAAAGTATGATCTAAAGTATGATCTAAAGTATGCTCTAAAGTATGATCTAAAGTATGCTCTAAAGTATGATCTAAAGTATGCTCTAAAGTATGCTCTAAAGTATGTTCTAAAGTATGATCTAAAGTATGCTCTAAAGTATGCTCTAAAGTATATTCTAAAGTATGCTCTAAAGTATGTTCTAAAGTATGTTCTAAAGTATGCTCTAAAGTATGTTCTAAAGTATGCTCTAAAGTATGATCTAAAGTATGCTCTAAAGTATGCTCTAAAGAATGCTCTAAACTATGCTCTAAAGTATGATCTAAAGTATGCTCTAAAGTATGATCTAAAGTATGCTCTGAAGTATGATCTAAAGTATGATCTAAAATATGCTCTAAAGTATGCTCTAAAGTATGTTCTAAAGTATGATCCAAAGTATGCTCTAAAGTATGCTCTAAAATATGCTCTAAAGTATATTCTAAAGTATGCTCTAAAGTATGTTCTAAAGTATGTTCGAAAGTATGCTCTAAAGTATGTTCTTAAGTATGCTCTAAAGTATGATCTAAAGTATGCTTTAAAGTATACTCTAAAGTATGATCTAAAGTATGGTTTAAAGTATGCTCTAAAGTATGCTCTAAAGTATGATCTAAAGTATGCTCTAAAGAATGATTTAAAGTATGCTCTAAAGTATGATCTAAAGTATGCTCTAAAGTATGTTCTAAAGTATGCTCCAAAGTATGCTCTAAAGTATGCTTTAAAGTATGCTCTAAAGTATGTTCTAAAGTATGATCTAAAGTATGCTCTAAAGTATGATCTAAAGTATACTCTAAAGTATGCTCTAAAGTATGCTCTAAAGTATGCTCTAAAGTATGATCCAAAGTATGCTCTAAAGTATGATCTAAAGTATGCTCTAAAGTATGC
Organism: Eucyclogobius newberryi; assembly: GCF_026437365.1. NCBI lineage: Eukaryota > Metazoa > Chordata > Actinopteri > Gobiiformes > Gobiidae > Eucyclogobius > Eucyclogobius newberryi. Next base: position 3,550,973 of record NW_027316278.1, on the reverse strand, counting down.
TCTAAAGTATGCTCTAAAGTATGCTCTAAAGTATGCTCTAAAGCATATTCTAAAGTATGCTCTAAAGTATGCTCTAAAGTATGATCCAAAGTATGCTCTAAAGTATGATCTAAAGTATGCTCTAAAGCATATTCTAAAGTATGCTCTAAAGTATGTTCTAAAGTATGCTCTAAAGAATGATTTAAAGTATGCTCTAAAGTATGTTCTAAAGTATGCTCTAAAGTATGATCTAAAGTATGCTCTAAAGTATGCTCTAAAGTATGTTCTAAAGTATGATCTAAAGTATGATCTAAAGTATGCTCTAAAGTATGCTCTAAAGTATATTCTAAAGTATGCTCTAAAGTATGTTCTAAAGTATGTTCTTAAGTATGCTCTAAAGTATGATCTAAAGTATGCTCTAAAGTATGATCTAAAGTATGCTCTAAAGTATGCTCTAAAGTATGCTCTAAAGAATGCTCTAAAGTATGCTCTAAAGTATGATCTAAAGTATTATCTAAAGTATGCTCTAAAGTATGCTCTAAAGTATGTTCTAAAGTATGATCCAAAGTATGCTCTAAAGTATGCTCTAAAGTATGCTCTAAAGTATATTCTAAAGTATGCTCTAAAGTATGTTCTAAAGTATGTTCTAAAGTATGCTCTAAAGTATGTTCTAAAGTATGCTCTAAAGTGTGATCTAAAGTATGCTCTAAAGTATGCTCTAAAGTATGATCTAAAGTATGCTCTAAAGAATGATCTAAAGTATGCTCTAAAGTATGATCTAAAGTATGCTCTAAAGTATGCTCTAAAGTATGATCTAACGTATGCTCTAAAGTATGCTCTAAAGTATGATCCAAAGTATGCTCTAAAGTATGATATAAAGTATGCTCTAAAGTATGATCTAAAGTATGATCTAAAGTATGCTCTAAAGTATGATCTAAAGTATGCTCTAAAGTATGTTCTAAAGTATGATCTAAAGTATGATCTAAAGTATGCTCTAAAGTATGCTATAAAGTATGTTCTAAAGTATGATCTAAAGTATGATCTAAATATGCTCTAAAGTATGCTCTAAAGTATATTCTAAAGTATGTTCTAAAGTATGTTCTAAAGTATATTCTAAAGTATGTTCTAAAGTATACTCTAAAGTATGATCTAAAGTATGTTCTAAAGTATGATCTAAAGTATGCTCTAAAGTATGCTCTAAAGTATGCTCTAAAGTATGTTCTAAAGTATGATCTAAAGTATGCTCTAAAGTATGCGCTAAAGCATATTCTAAAGTATGCTCTAAAGTATGTTCTATAATATGTTCTAAAGTATGCTCTAAAGTATGATCTAAAGTATGCTCTAAAGTATGCTCTAAAGTATGCTCTAAAGTATGATCTAAAGTATGCTCTAAAGTATGATATAAAGTATGCTCTAAAGTATGATCTAAAGTATGATCTAAAGTATGCATTAAAGTATGATCTAAAGTATGCTCTAAAGTATGCTCTAAAGTATGATCTAGGGTATGCTCTAAAGTATGATCTAAAGTATGCTATAAAGTATGATCTAAAGTAGGCTCTAAAGTATGATCTCAAGTATGCTCTAAAGTATGATCTAAAGTATGCTCTAAAGTATGCTCTAAAGTATGATCTAAAGTATGATCTAAAGTATGCTATAAAGTATTATCAAAAGTAGGCTCTAAAGTATGATCTAAAGTATGCTCTAAAGTATGATCTAAAGTATGCTCTAAAGTATGCTCTAAAGTATGATCTAAAGTATGATCTAAAGTATGCTCTAAAGTATGCTCTAAAGTATGTTATAAAGTATGCTCTAAAGTATGATCCAAAGTATGGTCTAAAGTATGTTCTAAAGTATGCTCTAAAGTATGCTCTAAAGTATGATCTAAAGTATGCTCTGAAGTATGCTCTAAAGCATATTCTAAAGTATGCTCTAAAGTATGCTCTAAAGTATGCTCTAAAGTATGATCCAAAGTATGCTCTAAAGTATGATCTAAAGTATGCTCTAAAGTATGCTCTAAAGTATGCTCTAAAGCATATTCTAAAGTATGCTCTAAAGTATGTTCTAAAGTATGCTCTAAAGTATGATTTAAAGTATGCTCTAAAGTATGTTCTAAAGTATGCTCTAAAGTATGATCTAAAGTATGCTCTAAAGTATGCTCTAAAGTATGTTCTAAAGTATGCTCTAAGGTATGCTCTAAAGTATATTCTAAAGTATGCTCTAAAGTATGTTCTAAAGTATGTTCTTAAGTATGCTCTACAGTATGATCTAAAGTATGCTCTAAAGTATGATCTAAAGTATGCTCTAAAGTATGCTCTAAAGAATGCTCTAAAGTATGCTCTAAAGTATGATCTAAAGTATTATCTAAAGTATGCTCTAAAGTATGCTCTAAAGTATGATCTAAAGTATGCTCTAAAGTATGCTCTAAAGAATGCTCTAAAGTATGCTCTAAAGTATGATCTAAAGTATTTTCTAAAGTATGCTCTAAAGTATGCTCTAAAGTATGTTCTAAAGTATGATCCAAAGTATGCTCTAAAGTATGCTCTAAAGTATGCTCTAAAGTATATTCTAAAGTATGCTCTAAAGTATGTTCTAAAGTATGTTCTAAAGTATGCTCTAAAGTATGTTCTAAAGTATGCTCTAAAGTATGATCTAAAGTATGCTCTAAAGTTACTCTAAAGTATGATCTAAAGTATGCTCTAAAGAATGATCTAAAGTATGCTCTAAAGTATGATCTAAAGTATGCTCTAAAGTATGATCCAACGTATGCTCTAAAGTATGCTCTAAAGTATGATCCAAAGTATGCTCCAAAGTATGATATAAAGTATGCTCTAAAGTATGCTCTAAAGTATGCTCTAAAGTATGATCCAAAGTATGCTCTAAAGTATGATATAAAGTATGCTCTAAAGTATGATCTAAAGTATGATCTAAAATATGCTCTAAAGTATGATCTAAAGTATGCTCTAAAGTATGTTCTAAAGTATGATCTAAAGTATGATCTAAAGTATGCTCTGAAGTATGCTATAAAGTATGTTCTAAAGTATGATCTAAAGTATGTTCTAAAGTATGATCAAAAGTATGCTCTAAAGTATGCTCTCAAGTATGCTCTAAAGTATGTTCTAAAGTATGATCTAAAGTATGCTCTAAAGTATGCTCTAAAGCATATTCTAAAGTATGCTCTAAAGTATGTTCTAAAATATGTTCTTAAGCATGCTCTAAAGTATGATCTAAAGTATGCTCTAAAGTATGCTCTAAAGTATGCTCTAAAGTATGATCTAAAGTATGCTCTAAAGTATGCTCTAAAGTATGATCTAAAGTATGCTCTAAAGAATGATCTAAAGTATGCTCTAAAGTATGATCTAAAGTATGCTCTAAAGTATGCTCTAAAGTATTATCTAACGTATGCTCTAAAGTATGCTCTAAAGTATGATCCAAAGTATGCTCTAAAGTATGATTTAAAGTATGCTCTAAAGTATGCTCTAAAGTATGATCTAAAGTATGCTCTAAAGTATGCTCTAAAGAATGCTCTAAAGTATGCTCTAAAGTATGATCTAAAGTATTATCTAAAGTATGCTCTAAAGTATGCTCTAAAGTATGATCTAAAGTATGCTCTAAAGTATGCTCTAAAGAATGCTCTAAAGTATGCTCTAAAGTATGATCTAAAGTATTATCTAAAGTATGCTCTAAAGTATGCTCTAAAGTATGTTCTAAAGTATGATCCAAAGTATGCTCTAAAGTATGCTCTAAAGTATGCTCTAAAGTATATTCTAAAGTATGCTCTAAAGTATGTTCTAAAGTATGTTCTAAAGTATGCTCTAAAGTATGTTCTAAAGTATGCTCTAAAGTATGATCTAAAGTATGCTCTAAAGTTACTCTAAAGTATGATCTAAAGTATGCTCTAAAGAATGATCTAAAGTATGCTCTAAAGTATGATCTAAAGTATGCTCTAAAGTATGATCCAACGTATGCTCTAAAGTATGCTCTAAAGTATGATCCAAAGTATGCTCTAAAGTATGATATAAAGTATGCTCTAAAGTATGCTCTAAAGTATGCTCTAAAGTATGATCCAAAGTATGCTCTAAAGTATGATATAAAGTATGCTCTAAAGTATGATCTAAAGTATGATCTAAAATATGCTCTAAAGTATGATCTAAAGTATGCTCTAAAGTATGTTCTAAAGTATGATCTAAAGTATGATCTAAAGTATGCTCTGAAGTATGCTATAAAGTATGTTCTAAAGTATGATCTAAAGTATGTTCTAAAGTATGATCAAAAGTATGCTCTAAAGTATGCTCTCAAGTATGCTCTAAAGTATGTTCTAAAGTATGATCTAAAGTATGCTCTAAAGTATGCTCTAAAGCATATTCTAAAGTATGCTCTAAAGTATGTTCTAAAATATGTTCTTAAGCATGCTCTAAAGTATGATCTAAAGTATGCTCTAAAGTATGCTCTAAAGTATGCTCTAAAGTATGATCTAAAGTATGCTCTAAAGTATGCTCTAAAGTATGATCTAAAGTATGCTCTAAAGAATGATCTAAAGTATGCTCTAAAGTATGATCTAAAGTATGCTCTAAAGTATGCTCTAAAGTATTATCTAACGTATGCTCTAAAGTATGCTCTAAAGTATGATCCAAAGTATGCTCTAAAGTATGATTTAAAGTATGCTCTAAAGTATGATCTAAAGTATGATCTAAAGTATGCTCTAAAGTATGATCTAAAGTATGCTCTAAAGTATGTTCTAAAGTATGATCTAAAGTATGATCTAAAGTATGCTCTAAAGTATGCTATAAAGTATGTTCTAAAGTATGATCTAAAGTATGATCTAAAGTATGCTCTAAAGTATGCTCTAAAGTATATTCTAAAGTATGTTCTAAAGTATGTTCTAAAGTATATTCTAAAGTATGTTCTAAAGTATACTCTAAAGTATGATCTAAAGTATGTTCTAAAGTATGCTCTAAAGTATGCTCTAAAGTATGCTCTAAAGTATGTTCTAAAGTATGATCTAAAGTATGCTCTAAAGTATGCTCTAAAGCATATTCTAAAGTATGATCTAAAGTATGTTCTAAAATATGTTCTAAAGTATGCTCTAAAGTATGATCTAAAGTATGCTCTAAAGTATGCTCTAAAGTATGCTCTAAAGTATGATCTAAAGTATGCTCTAAAGTATGATATAAAGTATGCTCTAAAGTATGATCTAAAGTATGATCTAAAGTATGCTCTAAAGTATGATCTAAAGTATGCATTAAAGTATGATCTAAAGTATGCTCTAAAGTATGCTCTAAAGTATGATCTAAGGTATGCTCTAAAGTATGATCTAAAGTATGCTATAAAGTATGATCTAAAGTAGGCTCTAAAGTATGATCTAAAGTATGCTCTAAAGTATGATCTAAAGTATGCTCTAAAGTATGCTCTAAAGTATGATCTAAAGTATGATCTAAAGTATGCTCTAAAGTATGCTCTAAAGTATGTTATAAAGTATGCTCTAAAGTATGATCCAAAGTATGGTCTAAAGTATGTTCTAAAGTATGCTCTAAAGTATGCTCTAAAGTATGATCTAAAGTATGCTCTGAAGTATGCTCTAAAGTATGCTCTAAAGTATGCTCTAAAGTATGTTCTAAAGTATAATCTAAAGTATGCTCTAAAGTATGCTCTAAAGCATATTCTAAAGTATGCTCTAAAGTATGTTCTAAAGTATGTTCTAAAGTATGCTCTAAAGTATGATCTAAAGTATGCTCTAAAGTATGATATAAAGTATGCTCTAAAGTATGATCTAAAGTATGCTCTAAAGTATGCTCTAAAGTATGATCTAAAGTATGCTCTAAAGTATGATATAAAGTATGCTCTAAAGTATGCTCTAAAGTATGATCCAAAGTATGCTCTAAAGTATGATCTAAAGTATGCTCTAAAGTATGATCTAAAGTATGCTCTAAAGTATGCTCTAAAGTATGATCTAAGGTATGGTCTAAAGTATGTTCTAAAGTATGCTCTAAAGTATGCTCTAAAGTATGATCTAAAGTATGCTCTAAAGTATGCTCTAAAGTATGATCTAAAGTATGCTCTAAAGTATGATCTAAAGGATGCTCTAAAGTATGCTCTAAAGTATGATCTAAAGTATGCTCTAAAGTATGCTCTAAAGTATGATCTAAAGTATGCTCTAAAGTATGATCTAAAGGATGCTCTAAAGTATGCTCTAAAGTATGATCTAAAGTATGCTCTAAAGTATGCTCTAAAGTATGTTATAAAGTATGCTCTAAAGTATGATCCAAAGTATGATCTAAAGGATTTTCTAAAGTATGCTCTAAAGTATGTTCTAAAGTATGCTCTAAAGTATGTTCTAAAGTATGCTCTAATGTATGCTCTAAAGTATGCTTTAAAGTTTGCTCTAAAGTATGTTCTAAAGTATGATCTAAAGTATGCTCTAAAGTATGATTTAAAGTATGCTTTAAAGTATGCTCTAAAGTATGTTCTAAAGTATGATCTAAAGTATGCTCTAAAGTATGATCTAAAGTATGATCTAAAGTATGCTCTAAAGTATGATCTAAAGTATGCTCTAAAGTATGCTCTAAAGTATGCTCTAAAGTATGATCTAAAGTATGCTCTAAAGTATGCTCTAAAGTATGCTCTAAAGTATGTTCTAAAGTATGATCTAAAGTATGCTCTAAAGTATGCTCTAAAGCATATTCTAAAGTATGATCTAAAGTATGTTCTAAAATATGTTCTAAAGTATGCTCTAAAGTATGATCTAAAGTATGCTCTAAAGTATGCTCTAAAGTATGCTCTAAAGTATGATCTAAAGTATGCTCTAAAGTATGATATAAAGTATGCTCTAAAGTATGATCTAAAGTATGATCTAAAGTATGCTCTAAAGTATGATCTAAAGTATGCATTAAAGTATGATCTAAAGTATGCTCTAAAGTATGCTCTAAAGTATGATCTAAGGTATGCTCTAAAGTATGATCTAAAGTATGCTATAAAGTATGATCTAAAGTAGGCTCTAAAGTATGATCTAAAGTATGCTCTAAAGTATGATCTAAAGTATGCTCTAAAGTATGCTCTAAAGTATGATCTAAAGTATGATCTAAAGTATGCTCTAAAGTATGCTCTAAAGTATGTTATAAAGTATGCTCTAAAGTATGATCCAAAGTATGGTCTAAAGTATGTTCTAAAGTATGCTCTAAAGTATGCTCTAAAGTATGATCTAAAGTATGCTCTGAAGTATGCTCTAAAGTATGCTCTAAAGTATGCTCTAAAGTATGTTCTAAAGTATAATCTAAAGTATGCTCTAAAGTATGCTCTAAAGCATATTCTAAAGTATGCTCTAAAGTATGTTCTAAAGTATGTTCTAAAGTATGCTCTAAAGTATGATCTAAAGTATGCTCTAAAGTATGATATAAAGTATGCTCTAAAGTATGATCTAAAGTATGCTCTAAAGTATGCTCTAAAGTATGATCTAAAGTATGCTCTAAAGTATGATATAAAGTATGCTCTAAAGTATGCTCTAAAGTATGATCCAAAGTATGCTCTAAAGTATGATCTAAAGTATGCTCTAAAGTATGATCTAAAGTATGCTCTAAAGTATGCTCTAAAGTATGATCTAAGGTATGGTCTAAAGTATGTTCTAAAGTATGCTCTAAAGTATGCTCTAAAGTATGATCTAAAGTATGCTCTAAAGTATGCTCTAAAGTATGATCTAAAGTATGCTCTAAAGTATGATCTAAAGGATGCTCTAAAGTATGCTCTAAAGTATGATCTAAAGTATGCTCTAAAGTATGCTCTAAAGTATGATCTAAAGTATGCTCTAAAGTATGATCTAAAGGATGCTCTAAAGTATGCTCTAAAGTATGATCTAAAGTATGCTCTAAAGTATGCTCTAAAGTATGTTATAAAGTATGCTCTAAAGTATGATCCAAAGTATGATCTAAAGGATTTTCTAAAGTATGCTCTAAAGTATGTTCTAAAGTATGCTCTAAAGTATGTTCTAAAGTATGCTCTAATGTATGCTCTAAAGTATGCTTTAAAGTTTGCTCTAAAGTATGTTCTAAAGTATGATCTAAAGTATGCTCTAAAGTATGATTTAAAGTATGCTTTAAAGTATGCTCTAAAGTATGTTCTAAAGTATGATCTAAAGTATGCTCTAAAGTATGATCTAAAGTATGATCTAAAGTATGCTCTAAAGTATGATCTAAAGTATGCTCTAAAGTATGCTCTAAAGTATGCTCTAAAGTATGATCTAAAGTATGCTCTAAAGTATGCTCTAAAGTATGTTATAAAGTATGCTCTAAAGTATGATCCAAAGTATGATCTAAAGTATTTTCTAAAGTATGCTCTAAAGTATGTTCTAAAGTATGCTCTAAAGTATGTTCTAAAGTATGCTCTAAAGTATGCTCTAAAGTATGCTTTAAAGTATGCTCTAAAGTATGTTCTAAAGTATGATCTAAAGTATGCTCTAAAGTATGCTCTAAAGTATGATCTAAAGTATGCTCTAAAGTATGATCTAAAGTATGCTCTAAAGTATGCTCTAAAGTATGATCTAAAGTATGCTCTAAAATATACTCTAAAGTATGATCCAAAGTATGCTCTAAAGTATGCTATAAAGTATGATCTAAAGTATGCTCTAAAGTATGATCTAAAGTATAGTCTAAAGTATGATCTAAAGTATGCTCTAAAGTATGATCTAAAGTATGCTCTAAAGTATGCTCTAAAGTATGATCTAAAGTATGATCTAAAGTATGATCTAAAGTATGCTCTGAAGTATGCTCTAAAGTATGCTCTAAAGTATGCTCTAAAGTATGTTCTAAAGTATGCTCTAAAGTATGATCCAATGTATGATCTAAAGTATGTTCTAAAGTATGCTCTAAAGTATGCTCTAAAATATGATCTAAAGTATGCTCTGAAGTATGCTCTAAAGTATGCTCTAAAGTATGATCTAAAGTATGATCTAAAGTATGCTCTAAAGTATGATCTAAAGTATGCTCTAAAGTATGATCTAAAGTATGCTCTAAAGTATGCTCTAAAGTATGTTCTAAAGTATGATCTAAAGTATGATCTAAAGTATGCTCTAAAGTATGCTCTAAAGTATATTCTAAAGTATGCTCTAAAGTATGTTCTAAAGTATGTTCTAAAGTATGCTCTAAAGTATGTTCTAAAGTATGCTCTAAAGTATGATCTAAAGTATGCTCTAAAGTATGCTCTAAAGAATGCTCTAAACTATGCTCTAAAGTATGATCTAAAGTATGCTCTAAAGTATGTTCTAAAGTATGATCCAAAGTATGCTCTAAAGTATGCTCTAAAATATGCTCTAAAGTATATTCTAAAGTATGCTCTAAAGTATGTTCTAAAGTATGTTCGAAAGTATGCTCTAAAGTATGTTCTTAAGTATGCTCTAAAGTATGATCTAAAGTATGCTTTAAAGTATACTCTAAAGTATGATCTAAAGTATGGTTTAAAGTATGCTCTAAAGTATGCTCTAAAGTATGATCTAAAGTATGCTCTAAAGAATGATTTAAAGTATGCTCTAAAGTATGATCTAAAGTATGCTCTAAAGTATGTTCTAAAGTATGCTCCAAAGTATGCTCTAAAGTATGCTTTAAAGTATGCTCTAAAGTATGTTCTAAAGTATGATCTAAAGTATGCTCTAAAGTATGATCTAAAGTATGCTCTAAAGTATGCTCTAAAGTATGCTCTAAAGTATGCTCTAAAGTATGATCCAAAGTATGCTCTAAAGTATGATCTAAAGTATGCTCTAAAGTATGCTCTAAAGTATGCTCTAAAGTATGCTCTAAAGCATATTCTAAAGTATGCTCTAAAGTATGCTCTAAAGTATGATCCAAAGTATGCTCTAAAGTATGATCTAAAGTATGCTCTAAAGCATATTCTAAAGTATGCTCTAAAGTATGTTCTAAAGTATGCTCTAAAGAATGATTTAAAGTATGCTCTAAAGTATGTTCTAAAGTATGCTCTAAAGTATGATCTAAAGTATGCTCTAAAGTATGCTCTAAAGTATGTTCTAAAGTATGATCTAAAGTATGATCTAAAGTATGCTCTAAAGTATGCTCTAAAGTATATTCTAAAGTATGCTCCAAAGTATGTTCTAAAGTATGTTCTCAAGTATGCTCTAAAGTATGATCTAAAGTATGCTCTAAAGTATGATCTAAAGTATGCTCTAAAGTATGCTCTAAAGTATGCTCTAAAGAATGCTCTAAAGTATGCTCTAAAGTATGATCTAAAGTATTATCTAAAGTATGCTCTAAAGTATGCTCTAAAGTATGTTCTAAAGTATGATCCAAAGTATGCTCTAAAGTATGCTCTAAAGTATGCTCTAAAGTATATTCTAAAGTATGCTCTAAAGTATGTTCTAAAGTATGTTCTAAAGTATGCTCTAAAGTATGCTATAAAGTATGTTCTAAAGTATGATCTAAAGTATGTTCTAAAGTATGATCAAAAGTATGCTCTAAAGTATGCTCTCAAGTATGCTCTAAAGTATGTTCTAAAGTATGATCTAAAGTATGCTCTAAAGTATGCTCTAAAGCATATTCTAAAGTATGCTCTAAAGTATGTTCTAAAATATGTTCTTAAGCATGCTCTAAAGTATGATCTAAAGTATGCTCTAAAGTATGCTCTAAAGTATGCTCTAAAGTATGATCTAAAGTATGCTCTAAAGTATGCTCTAAAGTATGATCTAAAGTATGCTCTAAAGTATGCTCTAAAGTATTATCTAACGTATGCTCTAAAGTATGCTCTAAAGTATGATCCAAAGTATGCTCTAAAGTATGATATAAAGTATGCTCTAAAGTATGATCTAAAGTATGATCTAAAGTATGCTCTAAAGTATGATCTAAAGTATGCTCTAAAGTATGTTCTAAAGTATGATCTAAAGTATGATCTAAAGTATGCTCTAAAGTATGCTATAAAGTATGTTCTAAAGTATGATCTAAAGTATGATCTAAAGTATGCTCTAAAGTATGCTCTAAAGTATATTCTAAAGTATGTTCTAAAGTATGTTCTAAAGTATATTCTAAAGTATGTTCTAAAGTATACTCTAAAGTATGATCTAAAGTATGTTCTAAAGTATGCTCTAAAGTATGCTCTAAAGTATGCTCTAAAGTATGTTCTAAAGTATGATCTAAAGTATGCTCTAAAGTATGCTCTAAAGCATATTCTAAAGTATGATCTAAAGTATGTTCTAAAATATGTTCTAAAGTATGCTCTAAAGTATGATCTAAAGTATGCTCTAAAGTATGCTCTAAAGTATGCTCTAAAGTATGATCTAAAGTATGCTCTAAAGTATGATATAAAGTATGCTCTAAAGTATGATCTAAAGTATGATCTAAAGTATGCTCTAAAGTATGATCTAAAGTATGCATTAAAGTATGATCTAAAGTATGCTCTAAAGTATGCTCTAAAGTATGATCTAAGGTATGCTCTAAAGTATGATCTAAAGTATGCTATAAAGTATGATCTAAAGTAGGCTCTAAAGTATGATCTAAAGTATGCTCTAAAGTATGATCTAAAGTATGCTCTAAAGTATGCTCTAAAGTATGATCTAAAGTATGATCTAAAGTATGCTCTAAAGTATGCTCTAAAGTATGTTATAAAGTATGCTCTAAAGTATGATCCAAAGTATGGTCTAAAGTATGTTCTAAAGTATGCTCTAAAGTATGCTCTAAAGTATGATCTAAAGTATGCTCTGAAGTATGCTCTAAAGTATGCTCTAAAGTATGCTCTAAAGTATGTTCTAAAGTATAATCTAAAGTATGCTCTAAAGTATGCTCTAAAGCATATTCTAAAGTATGCTCTAAAGTATGTTCTAAAGTATGTTCTAAAGTATGCTCTAAAGTATGATCTAAAGTATGCTCTAAAGTATGATATAAAGTATGCTCTAAAGTATGATCTAAAGTATGCTCTAAAGTATGCTCTAAAGTATGATCTAAAGTATGCTCTAAAGTATGATATAAAGTATGCTCTAAAGTATGCTCTAAAGTATGATCCAAAGTATGCTCTAAAGTATGATCTAAAGTATGCTCTAAAGTATGATCTAAAGTATGCTCTAAAGTATGATTTAAAGTATGCTTTAAAGTATGCTCTAAAGTATGTTCTAAAGTATGATCTAAAGTATGCTCTAAAGTATGATCTAAAGTATGCTCTAAAGTATGCTCTAAAGTATGATCTAAAGTATGCTCTAAAGTATGCTCTAAAGTATGCTCTAAAGTATGCTCTAAAGTATGATCTAAAGTATGCTCTAAAGTATGCTCTAAAGTATGATCTAAAGTATGCTCTAAAGTATGATCTAAAGTATGCTCTAAAGTATGCTCTAAAGTATGATCTAAAGTATGCTCTAAAGTATACTCTAAAGTATGATCCAAAGTATGCTCTAAAGTATGCTATAAAGTATGATCTAAAGTATGCTCTAAAGTATGATCTAAAGTATAGTCTAAAGTATGATCTAAAGTATGCTCTAAAGTATGATCTAAAGTATGCTCTAAAGTATGCTCTAAAGTATGATCTAAAGTATGATCTAAAGTATGATCTAAAGTATGCTCTGAAGTATGCTCTAAAGTATGCTCTAAAGTATGCTCTAAAGTATGTTCTAAAGTATGCTCTAAAGTATGATCCAATGTATGATCTAAAGTATATTCTAAAGTATGCTCTAAAGTATGCTCTAAAGTATGATCTAAAGTATGCTCTGAAGTATGCTCTAAAGTATGCTCTAAAGTATGATCTAAAGTATGATCTAAAGTATGCTCTAAAGTATGATCTAAAGTATGCTCTAAAGTATGATCTAAAGTATGCTCTAAAGTATGCTCTAAAGTATGTTCTAAAGTATGATCTAAAGTATGATCTAAAGTATGCTCTAAAGTATGCTCTAAAGTATATTCTAAAGTATGCTCTAAAGTATGTTCTAAAGTATGTTCTAAAGTATGCTCTAAAGTATGTTCTAAAGTATGCTCTAAAGTATGATCTAAAGTATGCTCTAAAGTATGCTCTAAAGAATGCTCTAAACTATGCTCTAAAGTATGATCTAAAGTATGCTCTAAAGTATGATCTAAAGTATGCTCTGAAGTATGATCTAAAGTATGATCTAAAATATGCTCTAAAGTATGCTCTAAAGTATGTTCTAAAGTATGATCCAAAGTATGCTCTAAAGTATGCTCTAAAATATGCTCTAAAGTATATTCTAAAGTATGCTCTAAAGTATGTTCTAAAGTATGTTCGAAAGTATGCTCTAAAGTATGTTCTTAAGTATGCTCTAAAGTATGATCTAAAGTATGCTTTAAAGTATGCTCTAAAGTATGATCTAAAGTATGCTTTAAAGTATGCTCTAAAGTATGCTCTAAAGTATGATCTAAAGTATGCTCTAAAGAATGATTTAAAGTATGCTCTAAAGTATGATCTAAAGTATGCTCTAAAGTATGTTCTAAAGTATGCTCCAAAGTATGCTCTAAAGTATGCTTTAAAGTATGCTCTAAAGTATGTTCTAAAGTATGATCTAAAGTATGCTCTAAAGTATGATCTAAAGTATGCTCTAAAGTATGCTCTAAAGTATGCTCTAAAGTATGCTCTAAAGTATGATCCAAAGTATGCTCTAAAGTATGATCTAAAGTATGCTCTAAAGTATGCTCTAAAGCATATTCTAAAGTATGCTCTAAAGTATGCTCTAAAGTATGATCCAAAGTATGCTCTAAAGTATGATCTAAAGTATGCTCTAAAGTATGCTCTAAAGCATATACTAAAGTATGCTCTAAAGTATGTTCTAAAGTATGCTCTAAAGAATGATTTAAATTATGCTCTAAAGTATGTTCTAAAGTATGCTCTAAAGTATGATCTAAAGTATGCTCTAAAGTATGCTCTAAAGTATGTTCTAAAGTATGATCTAAAGTATGATCTAAAGTATGCTCTAAAGTATGCTCTAAAGTATATTCTAAAGTATGCTCTAAAGTATGTTCTAAAGTATGTTCTTAAGTATGCTCTAAAGTATGATCTAAAGTATGCTCTAAAGTATGCTCTAAAGTATGCTCTAAAGTATGCTCTAAAGAATGCTCTAAAGTATGCTCTAAAGTATGATCTAAAGTATTATCTAAAGTATGCTCTAAAGTATGCTCTAAAGTATGATCTAAAGTATGCTCTAAAGTATGCTCTAAAGAATGCTCTAAAGTATGTTCTAAAGTATGATCTAAAGTATTATCTAAAGTATGCTCTAAAGTATGCTCTAAAGTATGTTCTAAAGTATGATCCAAAGTATGCTCTAAAGTATGCTCTAAAGTATGCTCTAAAGTATATTCTAAAGTATGCTCTAAAGTATGTTCTAAAGTATGTTCTAAAGTATGCTCTAAAGTATGTTCTAAAGTATGCTCTAAAGTATGATCTAAAGTATGCTCTAAAGTATGCTCTAAAGTATGATCTAAAGTATGCTCTAAAGAATGATCTAAAGTATGCTCTAAAGTATGATCTAAAGTATGCTCTAAAGTATGCTCTAAAGTATGATCTAACGTATGCTCTAAAGTATGCTCTAAAGTATGATCCAAAGTATGCTCTAAAGTATGATATAAAGTATGCTCTAAAGTATGATCTAAAGTATGATCTAAAGTATGCTCTAAAGTATGATCTAAAGTATGCTCTAAAGTATGTTCTAAAGTATGATCTAAAGTATGATCTAAAGTATGCTCTAAAGTATGCTATAAAGTATGTTCTAAAGTATGATCTAAAGTATGATCTAAAGTATGCTCTAAAGTATGCTCTAAAGTATATTCTAAAGTATGTTCTAAAGTATGTTCTAAAGTATATTCTAAAGTATGTTCTAAAGTATACTCTAAAGTATGATCTAAAGTATGTTCTAAAGTATGATCTAAAGTATGCTCTAAAGTATGCTCTAAAGTATGCTCTAAAGTATGTTCTAAAGTATGATCTAAAGTATGCTCTAAAGTATGCTCTAAAGCATATTCTAAAGTATGCTCTAAAGTATGTTCTAAAATATGTTCTAAAGTATGCTCTAAAGTATGATCTAAAGTATGCTCTAAAGTATGCTCTAAAGTATGCTCTAAAGTATGATCTAAAGTATGCTCTAAAGTATGATATAAAGTATGCTCTAAAGTATGATCTAAAGTATGATCTAAAGTATGCTCTAAAGTATGATCTAAAGTATGCATTAAAGTATGATCTAAAGTATGCTCTAAAGTATGCTCTAAAGTATGATCTAGGGTATGCTCTAAAGTATGATCTAAAGTATGCTATAAAGTATGATCTAAAGTAGGCTCTAAAGTATGATCTAAAGTATGCTCTAAAGTATGATCTAAAGTATGCTCTAAAGTATGCTCTAAAGTATGATCTAAAGTATGATCTAAAGTATGCTCTAAAGTATGCTCTAAAGTATGTTATAAAGTATGCTCTAAAGTATGATCCAAAGTATGGTCTAAAGTATGTTCTAAAGTATGCTCTAAAGTATGCTCTAAAGCATATTCTAAAGTATGCTCTAAAGTATGTTCTAAAGTATGTTCTAAAGTATGCTCTAAAGTATGATCTAAAGTATGCTCTAAAGTATGATCTAAAGTATTCTCTAAAGTATGCTCTAAAGTATGATCTAAAGTATGCTCTAAAGTATGATATAAAGTATGCTCTAAAGTATGATCTAAAGTATGCTCTAAAGTATGATCTAAAGTATGCTCTAAAGTATGCTCTAAAGTATGTTCTAAAGTATGATCTAAAGTATGATCTAAAGTATGCTTTAAAGTATGCTCTAAAGTATATTCTAAAGTATGCTCTAAAGTATGTTCTAAAGTATGTTCTTAAGTATGCTCTAAAGTATGATCTAAAGTATGCTCTAAAGTATGATCTAAAGTATGCTCTAAAGTATGCTCTAAAGAATGCTCTAAAGTATGCTCTAAAGTATGATCTAAAGTATGCTCTAAAGTATGATCTAAAGTATGCTCTAAAGTATGCTCTAAAGTATGATCTAGGGTATGCTCTAAAGTATGATCTAAAGTATGCTATAAAGTATGATCTAAAGTAGGCTCTAAAGTATGATCTAAAGTATGCTCTAAAGTATGATCTAAAGTATGCTCTAAAGTATGCTCTAAAGTATGATCTAAAGTATGATCTAAAGTATGCTCTAAAGTATGCTCTAAAGTATGTTATAAAGTATGCTCTAAAGTATGATCCAAAGTATGGTCTAAAGTATGTTCTAAAGTATGCTCTAAAGTATGCTCTAAAGCATATTCTAAAGTATGCTCTAAAGTATGTTCTAAAGTATGTTCTAAAGTATGCTCTAAAGTATGATCTAAAGTATGCTCTAAAGTATGATCTAAAGTATTCTCTAAAGTATGCTCTAAAGTATGATCTAAAGTATGCTCTAAAGTATGATATAAAGTATGCTCTAAAGTATGATCTAAAGTATGCTCTAAAGTATGTTCTAAAGTATGTTCTTAAGTATGCTCTAAAGTATGATCTAAAGTATGCTCTAAAGTATGATCTAAAGTATGCTCTAAAGTATGCTCTAAAGAATGCTCTAAAGTATGCTCTAAAGTATGATCTAAAGTATGCTCTAAAGTATGATCTAAAGTATGCTCTGAAGTATATTCTAAAGTATGATCTAAAGTATGTTCTAAAGTATGATCTAAAGTATATTCTAAAGTATGCTGTAAAGTATGTTCTAAAGTATGTTCTACAGTATGCTCTAAAGTATGTTCGAAAATAAGCTCTAAAGTATGCTCTAAAGAATGCTCTAAGAATGTTCTAAAGTATGCTCTAAAGTTTGTTCTAAAGTATGCTCTAAAGTATGTTCTAAAGTATGCTCTAAAGTATGATCTAAAGTATGCTCTAAAGTATGCTCTAAAGAATGCTCTAAACTATGCTCTAAAGTATGCTCTAAAGTATGATCTAAAGTATGCTCTAAAGTATGCTCTAAAGTATGCTCTAAAGTATGTTCTAAAGTATGATCCAAAGTATGCTCTAAAGTATGCTCTAAAGTATATTCTAAAGTATGCTCTAAAGTATGTTCTAAAGTATGTTCTAAAGTATGCTCTAAAGTATGTTCTAAAGTATGCTCTAAAGTATGATCTAAAGTATGCTTTAAAGTATGCTCTAAAGTATGCTCTAAAGTATGATCTAAAGTATGCTCTAAAGAATGATTTAAAGTATGCTCTAAAGTATGATCTAAAGTATGCTCTAAAGTATGTTCTAAAGTATGCTCCAAAGTATGCTCTAAAGTATGCTTTAAAGTATGCTCTAAAATATGTTCTAAAGTATGATCTAAAGTATGCTCTAAAGTATGATCTAAAGTATGATCTAAAGTATGCTCTAAAGTATGATCTAAAGTATGCTCTAAAGTATGCTCTAAAGTATGATCTAAGGTATGCTCTAAAGTATGATCTAAAGTATGCTATGAAGTATGATCTAAAGTAGGCTCTAAAGTATGATCTAAAGTATGCTCTAAAGTATGATCTAAAGTATGCTCTAAAGTATGCTCTAAAGTATGATCTAAAGTATGATCTAAAGTATGCTCTAAAGTATGATCTAAAGTATGCTCTAAAGTATGCTCTAAAGTATGTTATAAAGTATGCTCTAAAGTATGATCCAAAGTATGGTCTAAAGTATGTTCTAAAGTATGCTCTAAAGTATGCTCTAAAGTATGATCTAAAGTATGCTCTAAAGTATGCTCTAAAGTATGCTCTAAAGTATGTTCTAAAGTATGATCTAAAGTATGCTCTAAAGTATGCTCTAAAGCATATTCTAAAGTATGCTCTAAAGTATGTTCTAAAGTATGATCCAAAGTATGCTCTAAAGTATGATCTAAAGTATGCTCTAAAGTATGCTCTAAAGTATGATCCAAAGTATGCTCTAAAGTATGATCTAAAGTATGCTCTAAAGTATGCTCTAAAGCATATTCTAAAGTATGCTCTAAAGTATGCTCTAAAGTATGATCCAAAGTATGCTCTAAAGTATGATCTAAAGTATGCTCTAAAGTATGCTCTAAAGCATATACTAAAGTATGCTCTAAAGTATGTTCTAAAGTATGCTCTAAAGAATGATTTAAAGTATGCTCTAAAGTATGTTCTAAAGTATGCTCTAAAGTATGATCTAAAGTATGCTCTAAAGTATGCTCTAAAGTATGTTCTAAAGTATGATCTAAAGTATGATCTAAAGTATGCTCTAAAGTATGCTCTAAAGTATATTCTAAAGTATGCTCTAAAGTATGTTCTAAAGTATGTTCTTAAGTATGCTCTAAAGTATGATCTAAAGTATGCTCTAAAGTATGCTCTAAAGTATGCTCTAAAGTATGCTCTAAAGAATGCTCTAAAGTATGCTCTAAAGTATGATCTAAAGTATTATCTAAAGTATGCTCTAAAGTATGCTCTAAAGTATGATCTAAAGTATGCTCTAAAGTATGCTCTAAAGAATGCTCTAAAGTATGTTCTAAAGTATGATCTAAAGTATTATCTAAAGTATGCTCTAAAGTATGCTCTAAAGTATGTTCTAAAGTATGATCCAAAGTATGCTCTAAAGTATGCTCTAAAGTATGCTCTAAAGTATATTCTAAAGTATGCTCTAAAGTATGTTCTAAAGTATGTTCTAAAGTATGCTCTAAAGTATGTTCTAAAGTATGCTCTAAAGTATGATCTAAAGTATGCTCTAAAGTATGCTCTAAAGTATGATCTAAAGTATGCTCTAAAGAATGATCTAAAGTATGCTCTAAAGTATGATCTAAAGTATGCTCTAAAGTATGCTCTAAAGTATGATCTAACGTATGCTCTAAAGTATGCTCTAAAGTATGATCCAAAGTATGCTCTAAAGTATGATATAAAGTATGCTCTAAAGTATGATCTAAAGTATGATCTAAAGTATGCTCTAAAGTATGATCTAAAGTATGCTCTAAAGTATGTTCTAAAGTATGATCTAAAGTATGATCTAAAGTATGCTCTAAAGTATGCTATAAAGTATGTTCTAAAGTATGATCTAAAGTATGATCTAAAGTATGCTCTAAAGTATGCTCTAAAGTATATTCTAAAGTATGTTCTAAAGTATGTTCTAAAGTATATTCTAAAGTATGTTCTAAAGTATACTCTAAAGTATGATCTAAAGTATGTTCTAAAGTATGATCTAAAGTATGCTCTAAAGTATGCTCTAAAGTATGCTCTAAAGTATGTTCTAAAGTATGATCTAAAGTATGCTCTAAAGTATGCTCTAAAGCATATTCTAAAGTATGCTCTAAAGTATGTTCTAAAATATGTTCTAAAGTATGCTCTAAAGTATGATCTAAAGTATGCTCTAAAGTATGCTCTAAAGTATGCTCTAAAGTATGATCTAAAGTATGCTCTAAAGTATGATATAAAGTATGCTCTAAAGTATGATCTAAAGTATGATCTAAAGTATGCTCTAAAGTATGATCTAAAGTATGCATTAAAGTATGATCTAAAGTATGCTCTAAAGTATGATATAAAGTATGATCTAGGGTATGCTCTAAAGTATGATCTAAAGTATGCTATAAAGTATGATCTAAAGTATGCATTAAAGTATGATCTAAAGTATGCTCTAAAGTATGCTCTAAAGTATGATCTAGGGTATGATCTAAAGTATGCTCTAAAGTATGATCTAAAGTATGCTCTAAAGTATGCTCTAAAGTATGATCTAAAGTATGATCTAAAGTATGCTCTAAAGTATGCTCTAAAGTATGTTATAAAGTATGCTCTAAAGTATGATCCAAAGTATGGTCTAAAGTATGTTCTAAAGTATGCTCTAAAGTATGCTCTAAAGCATATTCTAAAGTATGCTCTAAAGTATGTTCTAAAGTATGTTCTAAAGTATGCTCTAAAGTATGATCTAAAGTATGCTCTAAAGTATGATCTAAAGTATTCTCTAAAGTATGCTCTAAAGTATGATCTAAAGTATGCTCTAAAGTATGATATAAAGTATGCTCTAAAGTATGATCTAAAGTATGCTCTAAAGTATGATCTAAAGTATGCTCTAAAGTATGATCTAAAGTATGCTCTAAAGTATGCTCTAAAGTATGTTCTAAAGTATGATCTAAAGTATGATCTAAAGTATGCTTTAAAGTATGATCTAAAGTATATTCTAAAGTATGCTCTAAAGTATGTTCTAAAGTATGTTCTTAAGTATGCTCTAAAGTATGATCTAAAGTATGCTCTAAAGTATGATCTAAAGTATGCTCTAAAGTATGCTCTAAAGAATGCTCTAAAGTATGCTCTAAAGTATGATCTAAAGTATGCTCTAAAGTATGATCTAAAGTATGCTCTGAAGTATATTCTAAAGTATGATCTAAAGTATGTTCTAAAGTATGATCTAAAGTATATTCTAAAGTATGCTGTAAAGTATGTTCTAAAGTATGTTCTACAGTATGCTCTAAAGTATGTTCGAAAATAAGCTCTAAAGTATGCTCTAAAGAATGCTCTAAGAATGTTCTAAAGTATGCTCTAAAGTTTGTTCTAAAGTATGCTCTAAAGTATGTTCTAAAGTATGCTCTAAAGTATGATCTAAAGTATGCTCTAAAGTATGCTCTAAAGAATGCTCTAAACTATGCTCTAAAGTATGCTCTAAAGTATGCTCTAAAGTATGCTCTAAAGTATGCTCTAAAGTATGCTCTAAAGTATGATCCAAAGTATGCTCTAAAGTATGCTCTAAAGTATATTCTAAAGTATGCTCTAAAGTATGTTCTAAAGTATGTTCTAAAGTATGCTCTAAAGTATGTTCTAAAGTATGCTCTAAAGTATGATCTAAAGTATGCTTTAAAGTATGCTCTAAAGTATGCTCTAAAGTATGATCTAAAGTATGCTCTAAAGAATGATTTAAAGTATGCTCTAAAGTATGATCTAAAGTATGCTCTAAAGTATGTTCTAAAGTATGCTCCAAAGTATGCTCTAAAGTATGCTTTAAAGTATGCTCTAAAATATGTTCTAAAGTATGATCTAAAGTATGCTCTAAAGTATGATCTAAAGTATGATCTAAAGTATGCTCTAAAGTATGATCTAAAGTATGCTCTAAAGTATGCTCTAAAGTATGATCTAAGGTATGCTCTAAAGTATGATCTAAAGTATGCTATGAAGTATGATCTAAAGTAGGCTCTAAAGTATGATCTAAAGTATGCTCTAAAGTATGATCTAAAGTATGCTCTAAAGTATGCTCTAAAGTATGATCTAAAGTATGATCTAAAGTATGCTCTAAAGTATGATCTAAAGTATGCTCTAAAGTATGCTCTAAAGTATGTTATAAAGTATGCTCTAAAGTATGATCCAAAGTATGGTCTAAAGTATGTTCTAAAGTATGCTCTAAAGTATGCTCTAAAGTATGATCTAAAGTATGCTCTAAAGTATGCTCTAAAGTATGCTCTAAAGTATGTTCTAAAGTATGATCTAAAGTATGCTCTAAAGTATGCTCTAAAGCATATTCTAAAGTATGCTCTAAAGTATGTTCTAAAGTATGTTCTAAAGTATGCTCTAAAGTATGCTCTAAAGTATGCTCTAAAGTATGCTCTAAAGTATGATCTAACGTATGCTCTAAAGTATGCTCTAAAGTATGATCCAAAGTATGCTCTAAAGTATGATATAAAGTATGCTCTAAAGTATGATCTAAAGTATGATCTAAAGTATGCTCTAAAGTATGATCTAAAGTATGCTCTAAAGTATGTTCTAAAGTATGATCTAAAGTATGATCTAAAGTATGCTCTAAAGTATGCTATAAAGTATGTTCTAAAGTATGATCTAAAGTATGATCTAAAGTATGCTCTAAAGTATATTCTAAAGTATGTTCTAAAGTATGTTCTAAAGTATATTCTAAAGTATGTTCTAAAGTATACTCTAAAGTATGATCTAAAGTATGTTCTAAAGTATGATCTAAAGTATGCTCTAAAGTATGATCTAAAGTATGCTATGAAGTATGATCTAAAGTAGGCTCTAAAGTATGATCTAAAGTATGCTCTAAAGTATGATCTAAAGTATGCTCTAAAGTATGCTCTAAAGTATGATCTAAAGTATGATCTAAAGTATGCTCTAAAGTATGCTCTAAAGTATGTTATAAAGTATGCTCTAAAGTATGATCTAAAGTATGCTCTAAAGTATGTTCTAAAGTATGATCTAAAGTATGCTCTAAAGTATGCTCTAAAGCATATTCTAAAGTATGCTCTAAAGTATGTTCTAAAGTATGTTCTAAAGTATGCTCTAAAGTATGATCTAAAGTATGCTCTAAAGTATGCTCTAAAGTATGATCTAACGTATGCTCTAAAGTATGCTCTAAAGTATGATCCAAAGTATGCTCTAAAGTATGATATAAAGTATGCTCTAAAGTATGATCTAAAGTATGATCTAAAGTATGCTCTAAAGTATGATCTAAAGTATGCTCTAAAGTATGTTCTAAAGTATGATCTAAAGTATGATCTAAAGTATGCTCTAAAGTATGCTATAAAGTATGTTCTAAAGTATGATCTAAAGTATGATCTAAAGTATGCTCTAAAGTATATTCTAAAGTATGTTCTAAAGTATGTTCTAAAGTATATTCTAAAGTATGTTCTAAAGTATACTCTAAAGTATGATCTAAAGTATGTTCTAAAGTATGATCTAAAGTATGCTCTAAAGTATGCTCTAAAGTATGCTCTAAAGTATGCTCTAAAGTATGATCTAAAGTATGCTCTAAAGTATGCTCTAAAGCATATTCTAAAGTATGCTCTAAAGTATGTTCTAAAATATGTTCTAAAGTATGCTCTAAAGTATGATCTAAAGTATGCTCTAAAGTATGATCTAAAGTATGATCTAAAGTATGCTCTAAAGTATGATCTAAAGTATGCTCTAAAGTATCTTCCAAAGTATGCTATAAAGTATGATCTAAAGTATGCTCTAAAGTATGCTATAAAGTATGTTCTAAAGTATGATCTAAAGTATGATCTAAAGTATGCTCTAAAGTATATTCTAAAGCATGTTCTAAAGTATGTTCTAAAGTATATTCTAAAGTATGTTCTAAAGTATACTCTAAAGTATGATCTAAAGTATGTTCTAAAGTATGATCTAAAGTATGCTCTAAAGTATGCTCTAAAGTATGCTCTAAAGTATGCTCTAAAGTATGTTCTAAAGTATGATCTAAAGTATGCTCTAAAGTATGCTCTAAAGCATATTCTAAAGTATGCTCTAAAGTATGTTCTAAAATATGTTCTAAAGTATGCTCTAAAGTATGATCTAAAGTATGCTCTAAAGTATGTTCTAAAGTATGATCTAAAGTATGCTCTAAAGCATATTCTAAAGTATGCTCTAAAGTATGTTCTAAAATATGCTCTAAAGTATGATCTAAGGTATGCTCTAAAGTATGATCTAAAGTATGCTATAAAGTATGATCTAAAGTAGGCTCTAAAGTATGATCTAAAGTATGCTCTAAAGTATGATCTAAAGTATGCTCTAAAGTATGCTCTAAAGTATGATCTAAAGTATGATCTAAAGTATGCTCTAAAGTATGCTCTAAAGTATGTTATAAAGTATGCTCTAAAGTATGATCCAAAGTATGGTCTAAAGTATGTTATAAAGTATGCTCTAAAGTATGCTCTAAAGTATAATCTAAAGTATGCTCTAAAGTATGATCTAAAGTATGCTCTAAAGTATGCTCTAAAGTATGATCTAAAGTATGCTCTAAAGTATGATATAAAGTATGCTCTAAAGTATGCTCTAAAGTATGATCTAAAGTATGCTCTAAAGTATGATCTAAAGTATGCTCTAAAGTATGATCTAAAGTATGATCTAAAGTATGCTCTAAAGTATGATCTAAAGTATGCTCTAAAGTATGATCTAAAGTATGCTCTAAAGTATGCTCTAAAGTATGTTCTAAAGTATGATCTAAAGTATGATCTAAAGTATGCTTTAAAGTATGCTCTAAAGTATATTCTAAAGTATGCTCTAAAGTATGTTCTAAAGTATGTTCTTAAGTATGCTCTAAAGTATGATCTAAAGTATGCTCTAAAGTATGCTCTAAAGTATGATCTAAAGTATGCTCTAAAGTATGCTCTAAAGAATGCTCTAAAGTATGCTCTAAAGTATGATCTAAAGTATGCTCTAAAGTATGATCTAAAGTATGCTCTGAAGTATATTCTAAAGTATGATCTAAAGTATGTTCTAAAGTATGATCTAAAGTATATTCTAAAGTATGCTCTAAAGTATGTTCTAAAGTATGTTCTACAGTATGCTCTAAAGTATGTTCGAAAATAAGCTCTAAAGTATGCTCTAAAGAATGCTCTAAGAATGTTCTAAAGTATGATCTAAAATATGCTCTAAAGTATATTCTAAAGTATGATCTAAAGTACGTTCTAAAGTATGCTCTAAAGTATGTTCGAAAATAAGCTCTAAAGTATGCTCTAAAGAATGCTCTAAGAATGTTCTAAAGTATGCTCTTAAGTATGCTCTAAAGTATGTTCTAAAGTATGTTTGATTGTAAGTGTACTTTATTGATTAGTGTTCTTTCGTCGTGTTGGTGTAACAAGGTCGTTAGCTTGTTAGCTCGTTAGCCGCTGGAACAAGTGGAAGCAGCGACGCACAAAGCGAATCGACTTTACTGTAACTGCACCACCAGAGGGCAGTATAGAGCTCTGCAGTATAGAGCTCTGCAGTATAGAGCTCTGAGCAGTATAGAGCTCTCTGCAGTATAGAGCTCTGAGCAGTATAGAGCTCTGTACAGTATAGAGCGCTGCGCAGTATAGAGCTCTGTACAGTATAGAGCTCTGCAGTATAGAGCTCTGAGCAGTATAGAGCTCTGTACAGTATAGAGCTCTGCAGTATAGAGCTCTGAGCAGTATAGAGCTCTGAGCAGTATAGAGCTCTGAGCAGTATAGAGCTCTGTACAGTATAGAGCTCTGCAGTATAGAGCTCTGAGCAGTATAGAGCTCTGTACAGTATAGAGCTCTGAGCAGTATAGAGCTCTGTACAGTATAGAGCTCTGAGCAGTATAGAGCTCTGTACAGTATAGAGCTCTGAGCAGTATAGAGCTCTGAGCAGTATAGAGCTCTCTGCAGTATAGAGCTCTGAGCAGTATAGAGCTCTGCAGTATAGAGCTCTGTACAGTATAGAGCTCTGAGCAGTATAGAGCTCTGCAGTATAGAGCTCTGTACAGTATAGAGCTCTGAGCAGCCTTAAGGCTTTTTTCTGCACACTGAGCGGGTGAAGCCTGGATAAAGAACACTCTGGTCTTCCTCTGTCGTCAGAGTCAAACACAGCGTTTCCGTGACGACGCAGGTGAAACTGTTTTAAACTCTTCAGATGTGACATTTGTGTCCAACATCAAACAAAACAAATAAAACACTTTTGTATCTTTAAGTTTTGACTTGAAAACAAAAAGAAGCCGACGCCCCCTTCTCTGGTCTCACCTAAGCTCCTCCTCTGGCCCCTCCCTTGACACGCCCCTGCTGTAAATCCTTTAAACTCTCAAACAAACGGACTTCCACATTTACTCTTCTCTCTGTCAAAGGTCAAAGGTCTTCGCACGATGGACTTCTCCGACATCGAAGTCTTGGTCGGCAGCGGCACCATCGATTCGTTCATCGGCGAAAAGATCGTCGGACGCGCGATGGCGGTACGCGTCTTCAATCGAGCGCTTGTCATGGTCAAACGTGCGGTAATGACATGTGTGATTGACAGGGCAGCCAAGTTCCTTTCTACGTGTGCGATCTGGACGAGGTGTGTGAGAAGCACCTGCGCTGGAGGAACCTTCTGCCCCGGGCCACGCCCTTCTACGCCGTGAAGTGCAACGACACGCCCGCCGTGCTCAGGACGCTTGCCGCGCTGGGGACGGGCTTCGACTGCGCCAGCAAGGTAACAACTGTCCCAGTGACTTTGGGCTTTAGGCGGGTGACTTGAGCCTGTCACAGTGACTTTGGGCCTTAGGCAGGTGACTTGAGCCTGTCACAGTGACTTTGGGCCTTAGGCAGGTGACTTGAGCCTGTCCCAGTAACTTTGGGCCTTAGGAGGGTGACTTGAGCCTGTCCCAGTGACTTTGGGCCTTAGGCAGGTGACTTGAGCCTGTCACAGTGACTTTGGGCCTTAGGCAGGTGACTGGAGCCTGTCATAGTGACTTTGGGCCTTAGGCAGGTGACTTGAGCCTGTCACAGTGACTTTGGGCCTTAGGCAGGTGACTTGAGCCTGTCACAGTGACTTTGGGCCTTAGGCAGGTGACTTGAGCCTGTCACAGTGACTTTGGGCCTAAGGCAGGTGACTTGAGCCTGTCCTAGCGACTTTGGGCCTTAGGCGGGTGACTTGAGCCTGTCCCAGTGACTTAGGCGGGGTACACCCTGGACAGGAGCCAGCTCGTCGCAGGATGACGGATTGTGCAGTTTTTCAGCGCGCCCTCGAGTCCGAGACAAATGTCCTCATTTCAGAGACAACAAAGGCTTTTCTTATCTTACAAAACCTTCGTCATGAGCCGACCAGTTTAAGATTGTAACATCTTTGTTTAGTTTGAATGTCTTGATCAGCTCCTTCCATGTGGTAAGCACAGATTTGACCCATGGATTCCAGTAAGACCTGCACAGGAACCTGCGGCACGACGTTACTCTGGATAACCCCGTTGGACTGCACCTCACTGTCCTTTTAAACCTGTGTCAGAGGGAGATGGAGCTGGTCTTGTCTTTGGGAGTGAGTCCGGACAGAATCATCTACGCGCACACGACCAAACCGGCGTCGCACCTCAGACACGCCCGTGCATCCGGCGTGGACACGATGACGTTCGACTGCGAAGACGAGCTCGACAAGATCGCCACCTTTCACCCCAAAGCAAAGTAAACATTCTGACTCTCTCACGTACACTTCTGTTTTAATGGTTTAATGTTAATGTTGTTTTAACCTCATTATTACAGTGTTTCCTCAGCTTTATTTTTCATTTTGAGTGATTCTCGCATGTTTCAGTTGATCCTGTTGTTCTGCAACTGAGGCTCGAGGGTTTTCACCTACCCCCTAGCCCCGCCCATCTATTCTCTGGGCTAAATGTGTCACAGAACATTGATAAATGTAAGGGAAAGTCACATGTCCCTGAGTCGTCTCTATGTTTTCATGTTGTCGCTTTTCAAAAATAAAACATGACAGTTTGTTAAAGTGAAACGTCAGTTGTCAAGGAAACGTCACTTGTCAAAGAAACGTCAGTTGTCAAGGAAACGTCACTTGTCAAAGAAACGTCAGTTGTCAAGGAAACGTCAGTTGTCGGCCCTGGACGTGTTTCTATGATTCAGCCGTTTCAGATCAATGTTGTGCTTTACTTCCGTCTCTTTTCAGACTCATGCTCCGTATTTCCGTGGACGACTCAAAATCTTTAGTGCGACTCGGGGCCAAGTTCGGGGCCAAACCGCAGGACGTTGGCGACCTGCTGGAGCGAGCTCGGGAGCTGCGCCTGAACGTCGTCGGCGTCAGTTTCCACGTGGGGAGTTGTAACAGCCACGGCGAGTCGTACAAGGCGGCCATTGCCGACGCTCGGCGAGTCTTCGATCGAGCCGTGAGTGCGATCTACGACGCCGCGTCACATGATCGCCGCGTCACATGATCGCCGCGTCACATGATCGCCGCGTCACATGATCGCCGCGTCACATGATCGCCGCGCCACATGATTGCCGCGTCACATGATCGCCGCCCTCTGCGACGTCACATGATCGCCACATCACATGATCGCCGCGTCACATGATCGCCGCGTCACATGATCGCCGCGTCACAGGATCGCCGTGTCACATGATCGCTGCGTCACATGATCGCCGCGTCACATGATCGCCGCGCCACATGATCGCCGCGTCACATGATCGCCGCCCTCTGCGACGTCACACGATCGCCGCGTCACATGATCGCCGCGTCACATTATCGCCGCCGTCTGCGACGTCACACGATCGCCGCGTCACATGATCGCCGCGTCACAGGATCGCCGCGTCACAGGATCGCCGCGTCACATGATCGCCGCATCACATGATCGCCACGTCACATGATCGCCGCCCTCTGCGACGTCACACGATCGCCGCGTCACATGATCGCCGCGTCACATGATCGCCGCGTCACATGATCGCCGCGCCACATGATCGCCGCGTCACATGATCGCCGCGTCACATGATCGCCGCGTCACATGATCGCCGCGCCACATGATCGCCGCGCCACATGATCGCCGCGTCACATGATCGCCGCGTCACATGATCGCCGCGCCACATGATCGCCGCGTCACATGATCGCCGCGTCACATGATCGCCGCGTCACAGGATCGCCGCGTCACAGGATCGCTGCGTCACATGATCGCCGCGCCACATGATCGCCGCGTCACATGATCGCCGCGTCACATGATCGCCGCGTCACATGATCGCCGCGCCACATGATCGCCGCGCCACATGATCGCCGCGTCACATGATCGCCGCGTCACATGATCGCTGCGCCACATGATCGCCGCGTCACATGATCGCCGCGTCACATGATCGCCGCGTCACAGGATCGCCGCGTCACAGGATCACTGCCCTCTGCGACGTCACATGATCGCCACATCACATGATCGCCGCGTCACATGATCGCCGCGTCACATGATCGCCGCGTCACAGGATCAATGCCCTCTGCGACGTCACATGATCGCCACATCACATGATCGCCGCGTCACATGATCGCCGCGTCACATGATCGCCGCGTCACAGGATCGCCGCGTCACATGATCGCCGCCCTCTGCGACGTCACACGATCGCCGCGTCACATGATCGCCGCGTCACATGATCGCCGCGTCACATGATCGCCGCGTCACATGATCGCCGGGTCACATGATCGCCGCGTCACAGGATCGCCGCGTCACAGGATCGCCGCGTCACATGATCGCCGCGTCACATGATCGCCGCGTCACAGGATCGCCGCGTCACATGATCGCCGCCCTCTGCGACGTCACACGATCGCCGCGTCACATGATCGCCGCGTCACATGATCGCCGCGTCACATGATCGCCGCGTCACATGATCGCCGCGTCACATGATCGCCGGGTCACATGATCGCCGTCACAGGATCGCCGCGTCACAGGATCGCCGCGTCACAGGATTGCTGCCCTCTGCGACGTCACATGATCGCCACATCACATGATCGCCGCGTCACATGATCGCCGCGTCACATGATCGCCGGGTCACATGATCGCCGCGTCACATGATCGCCGCGTCACATGATCGCCGCGTCACATGATCGCCGCGTCACAGGATCGCCGCGTCACAGGATCGCCGCGTCAAAGGATTGCTGCCCTCTGCGACGTCACATGATCGCCACATCACATGATCGCCGCGTCACATGATCGCCGCGTCACATGATCGCCGGGTCACATGATCGTCGCGTCACAGGATCGCCGCGTCACAGGATCGCCGCGTCACATAATCGCCACGTCACATGATCGCCGCGCCACATGATCGCCGCGTCACATGATCGCCGCGTCACATGATCGCCGCGTCACATGATCGCCGCGTCACATGATCGCCGCGTCACATGATCGCCGCGTCACATGATCGCCGCGTCACATGATCGCCGCCCTCTGCGACGTCACATGATCGCCACATCACATGATCGCCGCGTCACATGATCGCCGCGTCACAGGATCGCCGCGTCACATGATCGCCGCGTCACAGGATCGCCGCGTCACAGGATTGCTGCCCTCTGCGACGTCACATGATCGCCACATTACATGATCGCCGCGTCACATGATCGCCGCGTCACATGATCGCCGGGTCACATGATCGCCGCGTCACAGGATCGCCGCGTCACAGGATCGCCGCGTCACATGATCGCCGCGTCACATAATCGCCGCGTCACATGATCGCCGCGCCACATGATCGCCGCGTCACATGATCGCCGCGTCACATGATCGCCGCGTCACATGATCGCCGCGTCACATGATCGCCGCCCTCTGCGACGTCACACGATCGCCGCGTCACATGATCGCCGCGTCACAGGATCGGCGCGTCACATGATCGCCGGGTCACATGATCGCCGCGTCACATGATCGCCGCGTCACATGATCGCCGCGTCACATGATCGCCGCCCTCTGCGACGTCACACGATCGCCGCGTCACATGATCGCCGCGTCACATGATCGCCGCGTCACATGATCGCCGCGTCACAGGATCGCCGCGTCACAGGATCACTGCCCTCTGCGACGTCACATGATCGCCACATCACATGATCGCCGCGTCACATGATCGCCGCGTCACATGATCGCCGCGTCACAGGATCAATGCCCTCTGCGACGTCACATGATCGCCACATCACATGATCGCCGCGTCACATGATCGCCGCGTCACATGATCGCCGCGTCACAGGATCGCCGCGTCACATGATCGCCGCCCTCTGCGACGTCACACGATCGCCGCGTCACATGATCGCCGCGTCACATGATCGCCGCGTCACATGATCGCCGCGTCACATGATCGCCGGGTCACATGATCGCCGCGTCACAGGATCGCCGCGTCACAGGATCGCCGCGTCACATGATCGCCGCGTCACATGATCGCCGCGTCACAGGATCGCCGCGTCACATGATCGCCGCCCTCTGCGACGTCACACGATCGCCGCGTCACATGATCGCCGCGTCACATGATCGCCGCGTCACATGATCGCCGCGTCACATGATCGCCGCGTCACATGATCGCCGGGTCACATGATCGCCGTCACAGGATCGCCGCGTCACAGGATCGCCGCGTCACAGGATTGCTGCCCTCTGCGACGTCACATGATCGCCACATCACATGATCGCCGCGTCACATGATCGCCGCGTCACATGATCGCCGGGTCACATGATCGCCGCGTCACATGATCGCCGCGTCACATGATCGCCGCGTCACATGATCGCCGCGTCACAGGATCGCCGCGTCACAGGATCGCCGCGTCAAAGGATTGCTGCCCTCTGCGACGTCACATGATCGCCACATCACATGATCGCCGCGTCACATGATCGCCGCGTCACATGATCGCCGGGTCACATGATCGTCGCGTCACAGGATCGCCGCGTCACAGGATCGCCGCGTCACATAATCGCCACGTCACATGATCGCCGCGCCACATGATCGCCGCGTCACATGATCGCCGCGTCACATGATCGCCGCGTCACATGATCGCCGCGTCACATGATCGCCGCGTCACATGATCGCCGCGTCACATGATCGCCGCGTCACATGATCGCCGCCCTCTGCGACGTCACATGATCGCCACATCACATGATCGCCGCGTCACATGATCGCCGCGTCACAGGATCGCCGCGTCACATGATCGCCGCGTCACAGGATCGCCGCGTCACAGGATTGCTGCCCTCTGCGACGTCACATGATCGCCACATTACATGATCGCCGCGTCACATGATCGCCGCGTCACATGATCGCCGGGTCACATGATCGCCGCGTCACAGGATCGCCGCGTCACAGGATCGCCGCGTCACATGATCGCCGCGTCACATAATCGCCGCGTCACATGATCGCCGCGCCACATGATCGCCGCGTCACATGATCGCCGCGTCACATGATCGCCGCGTCACATGATCGCCGCGTCACATGATCGCCGCCCTCTGCGACGTCACACGATCGCCGCGTCACATGATCGCCGCGTCACAGGATCGGCGCGTCACATGATCGCCGGGTCACATGATCGCCGCGTCACATGATCGCCGCGTCACATGATCGCCGCGTCACATGATCGCCGCCCTCTGCGACGTCACACGATCGCCGCGTCACATGATCGCCGCGTCACATTATCGCCGCCCTCTGCGACGTCACACGATCGCCGCGTCACATGATCGCCGCGTCACAGGATCGCCGCGTCACAGGATCGCCGCGTCACATGATCGCCGCATCACATGATCGCCGGGTCACATGATCGTCGCGTCACAGGATCGCCGCGTCACAGGATCGCCGCGTCACAGGATCGCCGCGTCACATGATCGCCGCGTCACATAATCGCCGCGTCACATGATCGCCGCGCCACATGATCGCCGCGTCACATGATCGCCGCGTCACATGATCGCCGCGTCACATGATCGCCGCGTCACATGATCGCCGCGTCACATGATCGCCGCGTCACATGATCGCCGCGTCACATGATCGCCGCGTCACATGATCGCCGCGTCACATGATCGCCGCGTCACATGATCGCCGCGTCACATGATCGCCGCCCTCTGCGACGTCACACGATCGCCGCGTCACATGATCGCCGCGTCACAGGATCGGCGCGTCACATGATCGCCGGGTCACATGATCGCCGCGTCACATGATCGCCGCGTCACATGATCGCCGCGTCACATGATCGCCGCCCTCTGCGACGTCACACGATCGCCGCGTCACATGATCGCCGCGTCACATTATCGCCGCCCTCTGCGACGTCACACGATCGCCGCGTCACATGATCGCCGCGTCACAGGATCGCCGCGTCACAGGATCGCCGCGTCACATGATCGCCGCATCACATGATCGCCGGGTCACATGATCGTCGCGTCACAGGATCGCCGCGTCACAGGATCGCCGCGTCACAGGATCGCCGCGTCACATGATCGCCGCGTCACATAATCGCCGCGTCACATGATCGCCGCGCCACATGATCGCCGCGTCACATGATCGCCGCGTCACATGATCGCCGCGTCACATGATCGCCGCGTCACATGATCGCCGCGTCACATGATCGCCGCGTCACATGATCGCCGCGTCACATGATCGCCGCGTCACATGATCGCCGCCCTCTGCGACGTCACATGATCGCCGCATCACATGATCGCCACGTCACACGATCGCCGCGTCACATGATCGCCGCGTCACATTATCGCCGCCCTCTGCGACGTCACACGATCGCCGCGTCACATGATCGCCGCGCCACAGGATCGCCGCGTCACAGGATCGCCGCGTCACATGATCGCCGCATCACATGATCGCCACGTCACATGATCGCCGCCCTCTGCGACGTCACACGATCGCCGCGTCACATGATCGCCGCGTCACAGGATCGCCGCGTCACATGATCGCCGCGTCACATGATCGCCGCGCCACATGATCGCCGCGTCACATGATCGCCGCGTCACATGATCGCCGCGTCACAGGATCGCCGCGTCACAGGATCACTGCCCTCTGCGACGTCACATGATCGCCACATCACATGATCGCCGCGTCACATGATCGCCGCGTCACATGATCGCCGCGTCACAGGATCACTGCCCTCTGCGACGTCACATGATCGCCACATCACATGATCGCCGCGTCACATGATCGCCGCGTCACATGATCGCCGCGTCACAGGATCGCCGCGTCACAGGATCGCCGCGTCACATGATCGCCGCCCTCTGCGACGTCACACGATCGCCGCGTCACATGATCGCCGCGTCACATGATCGCCGCGTCACATGATCGCCGCGTCACATGATCGCCGGGTCACATGATCGCCGCGTCACAGGATCGCCGCGTCACAGGATCGCCGCGTCACATGATCGCCGCGTCACATGATCGCCGCGTCACAGGATCGCCGCGTCACAGGATCGCCGCGTCACATGATCGCCGCCCTCTGCGACGTCACACGATCGCCGCGTCACATGATCGCCGCGTCACATGATCGCCGCGTCACATGATCGCCGCGTCACATGATCGCCGGGTCACATGATCGCCGTCACAGGATCGCCGCGTCACAGGATCGCCGCGTCACAGGATTGCTGCCCTCTGCGACGTCACATGATCGCCACATCACATGATCGCCGCGTCACATGATCGCCGCGTCACATGATCGCCGGGTCACATGATCGCCGCGTCACATGATCGCCGCGTCACATGATCGCCGCGTCACATGATCGCCGCGTCACAGGATCGCCGCGTCACAGGATCGCCGCGTCACAGGATTGCTGCCCTCTGCGACGTCACATGATCGCCACATCACATGATCGCCGCGTCACATGATCGCCGCGTCACATGATCGCCGGGTCACATGATCGTCGCGTCACAGGATCGCCGCGTCACAGGATCGCCGCGTCACATGATCGCCGCGTCACATGATCGCCGCGCCACATGATCGCCGCGTCACATGATCGCCGCGTCACATGATCGCCGCGTCACATGATCGCCGCGTCACATGATCGCCGCGTCACATGATCGCCGCGTCACATGATCGCCGCCCTCTGCGACGTCACATGATCGCCACATCACATGATCGCCGCGTCACATGATCGCCGCGTCACAGGATCGCCGCGTCACATGATCGCCGCGTCACAGGATCGCCGCGTCACAGGATTGCTGCCCTCTGCGACGTCACATGATCGCCACATTACATGATCGCCGCGTCACATGATCGCCGCGTCACATGATCGCCGGGTCACATGATCGCCGCGTCACAGGATCGCCGCGTCACAGGATCGCCGCGTCACATGATCGCCGCGTCACATAATCGCCGCGTCACATGATCGCCGCGCCACATGATCGCCGCGTCACATGATCGCCGCGTCACATGATCGCCGCGTCACATGATCGCCGCGTCACATGATCGCCGCCCTCTGCGACGTCACACGATCGCCGCGTCACATGATCGCCGCGTCACAGGATCGGCGCGTCACATGATCGCCGGGTCACATGATCGCCGCGTCACATGATCGCCGCGTCACATGATCGCCGCGTCACATGATCGCCGCCCTCTGCGACGTCACACGATCGCCGCGTCACATGATCGCCGCGTCACATTATCGCCGCCCTCTGCGACGTCACACGATCGCCGCGTCACATGATCGCCGCGTCACAGGATCGCCGCGTCACAGGATCGCCGCGTCACATGATCGCCGCATCACATGATCGCCGGGTCACATGATCGTCGCGTCACAGGATCGCCGCGTCACAGGATCGCCGCGTCACAGGATCGCCGCGTCACATGATCGCCGCGTCACATAATCGCCGCGTCACATGATCGCCGCGCCACATGATCGCCGCGTCACATGATCGCCGCGTCACATGATCGCCGCGTCACATGATCGCCGCGTCACATGATCGCCGCGTCACATGATCGCCGCGTCACATGATCGCCGCGTCACATGATCGCCGCCCTCTGCGACGTCACATGATCGCCGCATCACATGATCGCCACGTCACACGATCGCCGCGTCACATGATCGCCGCGTCACATTATCGCCGCCCTCTGCGACGTCACACGATCGCCGCGTCACATGATCGCCGCGCCACAGGATCGCCGCGTCACAGGATCGCCGCGTCACATGATCGCCGCATCACATGATCGCCACGTCACATGATCGCCGCCCTCTGCGACGTCACACGGTCGCCGCGTCACATGATCGCCGCGTCACAGGATCGCCGCGTCACATGATCGCCGCGTCACATGATCGCCGCGCCACATGATCGCCGCGTCACATGATCGCCGCGTCACATGATCGCCGCGTCACAGGATCGCCGCGTCACAGGATCACTGCCCTCTGCGACGTCACATGATCGCCACATCACATGATCGCCGCGTCACATGATCGCCGCGTCACACGATCGCCGCGTCACATGATCGCCGCGTCACAGGATCGGCGCGTCACATGATCGCCGGGTCACATGATCGCCGCGTCACATGATCGCCGCGTCACATGATCGCCGCGTCACATGATCGCCGCCCTCTGCGACGTCACACGATCGCCGCGTCACATGATCGCCGCGTCACATTATCGCCGCCCTCTGCGACGTCACACGATCGCCGCGTCACATGATCGCCGCGTCACAGGATCGCCGCGTCACAGGATCGCCGCGTCACATGATCGCCGCATCACATGATCGCCGGGTCACATGATCGTCGCGTCACAGGATCGCAGCGTCACAGGATCGCCGCGTCACAGGATCGCCGCGTCACATGATCGCCGCGTCACATAATCGCCGCGTCACATGATCGCCGCGCCACATGATCGCCGCGTCACATGATCGCCGCGTCACATGATCGCCGCGTCACATGATCGCCGCGTCACATGATCGCCGCGTCACATGATCGCCGCCCTCTGCGACGTCACATGATCGCCGCATCACATGATCGCCACGTCACACGATCGCCGCGTCACATGATCGCCGCGTCACATTATCGCCGCCCTCTGCGACGTCACACGATCGCCGCGTCACATGATCGCCGCGCCACAGGATCGCCGCGTCACAGGATCGCCGCGTCACATGATCGCCGCATCACATGATCGTCACGTCACATGATCGCCGCCCTCTGCGACGTCACACGGTCGCCGCGTCACATGATCGCCGCGTCACAGGATCGCCGCGTCACATGATCGCCGCGTCACATGATCGCCGCGCCACATGATCGCCGCGTCACATGATCGCCGCGTCACATGATCGCCGCGTCACAGGATCGCCGCGTCACAGGATCACTGCCCTCTGCGACGTCACATGATCGCCACATCACATGATCGCCGCGTCACATGATCGCCGCGTCACATGATCGCCGCGTCACAGGATCACTGCCCTCTGCGACGTCACATGATCGCCACATCACATGATCGCCGCGTCACATGATCGCCGCGTCACATGATCGCCGCGTCACAGGATCGCCGCGTCACAGGATCGCCGCGTCACATGATCGCCGCCCTCTGCGACGTCACACGATCGCCGCGTCACATGATCGCCGCGTCACATGATCGCCGCGTCACATGATCGCCGCGTCACATGATCGCCGGGTCACATGATCGCCGCGTCACAGGATCGCCGCGTCACAGGATCGCCGCGTCACATGATCGCCGCGTCACATGATCGCCGCGTCACAGGATCGCCGCGTCACAGGATCGCCGCGTCACAGGATCGCCGCGTCACATGATCGCCGCCCTCTGCGACGTCACACGATCGCCGCGTCACATGATCGCCGCGTCACATGATCGCCGCGTCACATGATCGCCGCGTCACATGATCGCCGGGTCACATGATCGCCGTCACAGGATCGCCGCGTCACAGGATCGCCGCGTCACAGGATTGCTGCCCTCTGCGACGTCACATGATCGCCACATCACATGATCGCCGCGTCACATGATCGCCGCGTCACATGATCGCCGGGTCACATGATCGCCGCGTCACATGATCGCCGCGTCACATGATCGCCGCGTCACATGATCGCCGCGTCACAGGATCGCCGCGTCACAGGATTGCTGCCCTCTGCGACGTCACATGATCGCCACATCACATGATCGCCGCGTCACATGATCGCCGCGTCACATGATCGCCGGGTCACATGATCGTCGCGTCACAGGATCGCCGCGTCACAGGATCGCCGCGTCACATGATCGCCGCGTCACATAATCGCCGCGTCACATGATCGCCGCGCCACATGATCGCCGCGTCACATGATCGCCGCGTCACATGATCGCCGCGTCACATGATCGCCGCGTCACATGATCGCCGCGTCACATGATCGCCGCGTCACATGATCGCCGCCCTCTGCGACGTCACATGATCGCCACATCACATGATCGCCGCGTCACATGATCGCCGCGTCACAGGATCGCCGCGTCACATGATCGCCGCGTCACAGGATCGCCGCGTCACAGGATTGCTGCCCTCTGCGACGTCACATGATCGCCACATTACATGATCGCCGCGTCACATGATCGCCGCGTCACATGATCGCCGGGTCACATGATCGCCGCGTCACAGGATCGCCGCGTCACAGGATCGCCGCGTCACATGATCGCCGCGTCACATAATCGCCGCGTCACATGATCGCCGCGCCACATGATCGCCGCGTCACATGATCGCCGCGTCACATGATCGCCGCGTCACATGATCGCCGCGTCACATGATCGCCGCCCTCTGCGACGTCACACGATCGCCGCGTCACATGATCGCCGCGTCACAGGATCGCCGCGTCACAGGATCGGCGCGTCACATGATCGCCGGGTCACATGATCGCCGCGTCACATGATCGCCGCGTCACATGATCGCCGCGCCACATGATCGCCGCGTCACATGATCGCCGCCCTCTGCGACGTCACACGATCGCCGCGTCACATGATCGCCGCGTCACATTATCGCCGCCCTCTGCGACGTCACACGATCGCCGCGTCACATGATCGCCGCGTCACAGGATCGCCGCGTCACAGGATCGCCGCGTCACATGATCGCCGCATCACATGATCGCCGGGTCACATGATCGTCGCGTCACAGGATCGCCGCGTCACATTATCGCCGCCCTCTGCGACGTCACACGATCGCCGCGTCACATGATCGCCGCGTCACAGGATCGCCGCGTCACAGGATCGCCGCGTCACATGATCGCCGCATCACATGATCGCCACGTCACATGATCGCCGCCCTCTGCGACGTCACACGATCGCCGCGTCACATGATCGCCGCGTCACAGGATCGCCGCGCCACATGATCGCCGCGTCACATGATCGCCGCGTCACATGATCGCCGCGCCACATGATCGCCGCGTCACATGATCGCCGCGTCACATGATCGCCGCGTCACATGATCGCCGCGTCACATGATCGCCGCGTCACATGATCGCCGCCCTCTGCGACGTCACATGATCGCCACGTCACATGATCGCCGCGTCACAGGATCGCCGCGCCACATGATCGCCGCGTCACATGATCGCCGCGTCACATGATCGCCGCGCCACATGATCGCCGCGTCACATGATCGCCGCGTCACAGGATCGCCGCCCTCTGCGACGTCACACGATCGCCGCGTCACATGATCGCCGCGTCACATGATCGCCGCGTCACATGATCGCCGCGTCACATGATCGCCGGGTCACATGATCGCCGCGTCACAGGATCGCCGCGTCACAGGATCGCCGCGTCACATGATCGCCGCGTCACATGATCGCCGCGTCACAGGATCGCCGCGTCACAGGATCGCCGCGTCACAGGATCGCCGCGTCACATGATCGCCGCCCTCTGCGACGTCACACGATCGCCGCGTCACATGATCGCCGCGTCACATGATCGCCGCGTCACATGATCGCCGCGTCACATGATCGCCGGGTCACATGATCGCCGTCACAGGATCGCCGCGTCACAGGATCGCCGCGTCACAGGATTGCTGCCCTCTGCGACGTCACATGATCGCCACATCACATGATCGCCGCGTCACATGATCGCCGCGTCACATGATCGCCGGGTCACATGATCGCCGCGTCACATGATCGCCGCGTCACATGATCGCCGCGTCACATGATCGCCGCGTCACAGGATCGCCGCGTCACAGGATTGCTGCCCTCTGCGACGTCACATGATCGCCACATCACATGATCGCCGCGTCACATGATCGCCGCGTCACATGATCGCCGGGTCACATGATCGTCGCGTCACAGGATCGCCGCGTCACAGGATCGCCGCGTCACATGATCGCCGCGTCACATAATCGCCGCGTCACATGATCGCAGCGCCACATGATCGCCGCGTCACATGATCGCCGCGTCACATGATCGCCGCGTCACATGATCGCCGCGTCACATGATCGCCGCGTCACATGATCGCCGCGTCACATGATCGCCGCCCTCTGCGACGTCACATGATCGCCACATCACATGATCGCCGCGTCACATGATCGCCGCGTCACAGGATCGCCGCGTCACATGATCGCCGCGTCACAGGATCGCCGCGTCACAGGATTGCTGCCCTCTGCGACGTCACATGATCGCCACATTACATGATCGCCGCGTCACATGATCGCCGCGTCACATGATCGCCGGGTCACATGATCGCCGCGTCACAGGATCGCCGCGTCACAGGATCGCCGCGTCACATGATCGCCGCGTCACATAATCGCCGCGTCACATGATCGCCGCGCCACATGATCGCCGCGTCACATGATCGCCGCGTCACATGATCGCCGCGTCACATGATCGCCGCGTCACATGATCGCCGCCCTCTGCGACGTCACACGATCGCCGCGTCACATGATCGCCGCGTCACAGGATCGCCGCGTCACAGGATCGGCGCGTCACATGATCGCCGGGTCACATGATCGCCGCGTCACATGATCGCCGCGTCACATGATCGCCGCGCCACATGATCGCCGCGTCACATGATCGCCGCCCTCTGCGACGTCACACGATCGCCGCGTCACATGATCGCCGCGTCACATTATCGCCGCCCTCTGCGACGTCACACGATCGCCGCGTCACATGATCGCCGCGTCACAGGATCGCCGCGTCACAGGATCGCCGCGTCACATGATCGCCGCATCACATGATCGCCGGGTCACATGATCGTCGCGTCACAGGATCGCCGCGTCACATTATCGCCGCCCTCTGCGACGTCACACGATCGCCGCGTCACATGATCGCCGCGTCACAGGATCGCCGCGTCACAGGATCGCCGCGTCACATGATCGCCGCATCACATGATCGCCACGTCACATGATCGCCGCCCTCTGCGACGTCACACGATCGCCGCGTCACATGATCGCCGCGTCACAGGATCGCCGCGCCACATGATCGCCGCGTCACATGATCGCCGCGTCACATGATCGCCGCGCCACATGATCGCCGCGTCACATGATCGCCGCGTCACATGATCGCCGCGTCACATGATCGCCGCGTCACATGATCGCCGCGTCACATGATCGCCGCCCTCTGCGACGTCACATGATCGCCACGTCACATGATCGCCGCGTCACAGGATCGCCGCGCCACATGATCGCCGCGTCACATGATCGCCGCGTCACATGATCGCCGCGCCACATGATCGCCGCGTCACATGATCGCCGCGTCACAGGATCGCCGCGTCACATGATCGCCGCGTCACATGATCGCCGCGTCACATGATCGCCGCGTCACATGATCGCCGCGTCACATGATCGCCGCCCTCTGCGACGTCACACGATCGCCGCGTCACATGATCGCCGCGTCACAGGATCGCCGCGTCACAGGATCGGCGCGTCACATGATCGCCGGGTCACATGATCGCCGCGTCACATGATCGCCGCGTCACATGATCGCCGCGCCACATGATCGCCGCGTCACATGATCGCCGCCCTCTGCGACGTCACACGATCGCCGCGTCACATGATCGCCGCGTCACATTATCGCCGCCCTCTGCGACGTCACACGATCGCCGCGTCACATGATCGCCGCGTCACAGGATCGCCGCGTCACAGGATCGCCGCGTCACATGATCGCCGCATCACATGATCGCCGGGTCACATGATCGTCGCGTCACAGGATCGCCGCGTCACATTATCGCCGCCCTCTGCGACGTCACACGA
This sequence comes from Eucyclogobius newberryi, assembly GCF_026437365.1. NCBI lineage: Eukaryota > Metazoa > Chordata > Actinopteri > Gobiiformes > Gobiidae > Eucyclogobius > Eucyclogobius newberryi. Next base: position 3,509,851 of record NW_027316278.1, on the reverse strand, counting down.
TCGCCGCGTCACATGATCGCCGCGTCACAGGATCGCCGCGTCACAGGATCGCCGCGTCACATGATCGCCGCATCACATGATCGCCACGTCACATGATCGCCGCCCTCTGCGACGTCACACGATCGCCGCGTCACATGATCGCCGCGTCACAGGATCGCCGCGCCACATGATCGCCGCGTCACATGATCGCCGCGTCACATGATCGCCGCGTCACATGATCGCCGCGTCACATGATCGCCGCGTCACATGATCGCCGCGTCACATGATCGCCGCGTCACATGATCGCCGCATCACATGATCGCCACGTCACACGATCGCCGCGTCACAGGATCGCCGCGTCACATGATCGCCGCATCACATGATCGCCGGGTCACATGATCGTCGCGTCACAGGATCGCCGCGTCACATTATCGCCGCCCTCTGCGACGTCACACGATCGCCGCGTCACATGATCGCCGCGTCACAGGATCGCCGCGTCACAGGATCGCCGCGTCACATGATCGCCGCATCACATGATCGCCACGTCACATGATCGCCGCCCTCTGCGACGTCACACGATCGCCGCGTCACATGATCGCCGCGTCACAGGATCGCCGCGCCACATGATCGCCGCGTCACATGATCGCCGCGTCACATGATCGCCGCGCCACATGATCGCCGCGTCACATGATCGCCGCGTCACATGATCGCCGCGTCACATGATCGCCGCGTCACATGATCGCCGCGTCACATGATCGCCGCCCTCTGCGACGTCACATGATCGCCACGTCACATGATCGCCGCGTCACAGGATCGCCGCGCCACATGATCGCCGCGTCACATGATCGCCGCGTCACATGATCGCCGCGCCACATGATCGCCGCGTCACATGATCGCCGCGTCACAGGATCGCCGCGTCACATGATCGCCGCGTCACATGATCGCCGCGTCACATGGTCGCCGCGTCACATGATCGCCGCGTCACATGATCGCCGCCCTCTGCGACGTCACACGATCGCCGCGTCACATGATCGCCGCGTCACAGGATCGCCGCGTCACAGGATCGGCGCGTCACATGATCGCCGGGTCACATGATCGCCGCGTCACATGATCGCCGCGTCACATGATCGCCGCGCCACATGATCGCCGCGTCACATGATCGCCGCCCTCTGCGACGTCACACGATCGCCGCGTCACATGATCGCCGCGTCACATTATCGCCGCCCTCTGCGACGTCACACGATCGCCGCGTCACATGATCGCCGCGTCACAGGATCGCCGCGTCACAGGATCGCCGCGTCACATGATCGCCGCATCACATGATCGCCGGGTCACATGATCGTCGCGTCACAGGATCGCCGCGTCACATTATCGCCGCCCTCTGCGACGTCACACGATCGCCGCGTCACATGATCGCCGCGTCACAGGATCGCCGCGTCACAGGATCGCCGCGTCACATGATCGCCGCATCACATGATCGCCACGTCACATGATCGCCGCCCTCTGCGACGTCACACGATCGCCGCGTCACATGATCGCCGCGTCACAGGATCGCCGCGCCACATGATCGCCGCGTCACATGATCGCCGCGTCACATGATCGCCGCGTCACATGATCGCCGCGTCACATGATCGCCGCGTCACATGATCGCCGCGTCACATGATCGCCGCGTCACATGATCGCCGCATCACATGATCGCCACGTCACACGATCGCCGCGTCACATGATCGCCGCGCCACAGGATCGCCGCGTCACAGGATCGCCGCCCTCTGCGACGTCACACGATCGCCGCGTCACATGATCGCCGCGTCACAGGATCGCCGCGTCACATGATCGCCGCCCTCTGCGACGTCACACGATCGCCGCGTCACAGGATCGCCGCGCCACATGATCGCCGCGTCACATGATCGCCGCGTCACATGATCGCCGCGTCACATGATCGCCGCGCCACATGATCGCCGCGTCACATGATCGCCGCGTCACATGATCGCCGCGTCACATGATCGCCGCGTCACATGATCGCCGCGTCACAGGATCGCCGCGTCACAGGATCACTGCCCTCTGCGACGTCACATGATCGCCACATCACATGATTGCCGCGTCACATGATCGCCGCGTCACATGATCGCCGCGTCACAGGATCGCCGCGTCACAGGATCGCCGCGTCACATGATCGCCGCCCTCTGCGACGTCACACGATCGCCGCGTCACATGATCGCCGCGTCACATGATCGTCGCGTCACATGATCGCCGCGTCACATGATCGCCGGGTCACATGATCGCCGCGTCACAGGATCGCCGCGTCACAGGATCGCCGCGTCACAGGATTGCCACATCACATGATCGCCGCGTCACATGATCGCCGCGTCACATGATCGCCGCGTCACATGATCGCCGCGTCACATGATCGCCGCCCTCTGCGACGTCACACGATCGCCGCGTCACATGATCGCCGCGTCACATGATCGCCGCGTCACATGATCGCCGCCCTCTGCGACGTCACATGATCGCCGCGTCACAGGATCGGCGCGTCACATGATCGCCGGGTCACATGATCGCCGCGTCACATGATCGCCGCGTCACATGATCGCCGCGCCACATGATCGCCGCGTCACATGATCGTCGCGTCACATGATCGCCGCGTCACATGATCGCCGGGTCACATGATCGCCGCGTCACAGGATCGCCGCGTCACAGGATCGCCGCGTCACAGGATTGCTGCCCTCTGCGACGTCAAATGATCGCCACATCACACGATCGCCGCGTCACATGATCGCCGCGTCACATTATCGCCGCCCTCTGCGACGTCACACGATCGCCGCGTCACATGATCGCCGCATCACATGATCGCCACGTCACATGATCGCCGCCCTCTGCGACGTCACACGATCGCCGCGTCACATGATCGCCGCGTCACAGGATCGCCGCGTCACATGATCGCCGCGCCACATGATCGCCGCGTCACATGATCGCCGCGTCACAGGATCGCCGCGTCACATGATCGCCGCGCCACATGATCGCCGCGTCACATGATCGCCGCGTCACAGGATCGCCGCGTCACAGGATCGCCGCGTCACATGATCGCCGCCCTCTGCGACGTCACACGATCGCCGCGTCACATGATCGCCGCGTCACATGATCGTCGCGTCACATGATCGCCGCGTCACATGATCGCCGGGTCACATGATCGCCGCGTCACAGGATCGCCGCGTCACAGGATCGCCGCGTCACAGGATTGCTGCCCTCTGCGACGTCACATGATCGCCACATCACAGGATCGCCGCGTCACAGGATCGCCGCGTCACAGGATTGCCACATCACATGATCGCCGCGTCACATGATCGCCGCGTCACATGATCGCCGCGTCACATGATCGCCGCGTCACATGATCGCCGCCCTCTGCGACGTCACACGATCGCCGCGTCACATGATCGCCGCGTCACAGGATCGGCGCGTCACATGATCGCCGGGTCACATGATCGCCGCGTCACATGATCGCCGCGTCACATGATCGCCGCGCCACATGATCGCCGCGTCACATGATCGTCGCGTCACATGATCGCCGCGTCACATGATCGCCGGGTCACATGATCGCCGCGTCACAGGATCGCCGCGTCACAGGATCGCCGCGTCACAGGATTGCTGCCCTCTGCGACGTCACATGATCGCCACATCACAGGATCGCCGCGTCACAGGATCGCCGCGTCACAGGATTGCCACATCACATGATCGCCGCGTCACATGATCGCCGCGTCACATGATCGCCGCGTCACATGATCGCCGCGTCACATGATCGCCGCCCTCTGCGACGTCACACGATCGCCGCGTCACATGATCGCCGCGTCACAGGATCGCCGCGTCACATGATCGCCGCATCACATGATCGCCGGGTCACATGATCGTCGCGTCACAGGATCGCCGCGTCACAGGATCGCCGCGTCACAGGATCGCCGCGTCACATGATCGCCGCATCACATGATCGCCACGTCACACGATCGCCGCGTCACATGATCGCCGCGTCACATTATCGCCGCCCTCTGCGACGTCACACGATCGCCACGTCACATGATCGCCGCGTCACAGGATCGCCGCGTCACAGGATCGCCGCGTCACATGATCGCCGCATCACATGATCGCCACGTCACATGATCGCCGCCCTCTGCGACGTCACACGATCGCCGCGTCACATGATCGCCGCGTCACAGGATCGCCGCGCCACATGATCGCCGCGTCACATGATCGCCGCGTCACATGATCGCCGCGTCACATGATCGCCGCGTCACATGATCGCCGCGTCACATGATCGCCGCGTCACATGATCGCCGCGTCACATGATCGCCGCCCTCTGCGACGTCACATGATCGCCACATCACATGATCGCCGCGTCACATGATCGCCGCGTCACAGGATCGCCGCGTCACATGATCGCCGCGTCACATGATCGCCGCGTCACATGATCGCCGCGTCACAGGATCGCCGCGTCACATGATCACCGCGTCACAGGATCGCCGCATCACAGGATTGCTGCCCTCTGCGACGTCACATGATCGCCACATTACATGATCGCCGCGTCACATGATCGCCGCGTCACATGATCGCCGGGTCACATGATCGCCGCGTCACAGGATCGCCGCGTCACAGGATCGCCGCGTCACATGATCGCCGCGTCACATAATCGCCGCGTCACATGATCGCCGCGCCACATGATTGCCGCGTCACATGATCGCCGCGTCACATGATCGCCGCGTCACATGATCGCCGCGTCACATGATCGCCGCCCTCTGCGACGTCACACGATCGCCGCGTCACATGATCGCCGCGTCACAGGATCGCCGCGTCACAGGATCGCCGCGTCACATGATCGCCGCATCACATGATCGCCGCGTCACATGATCGCCGCCCTCTGCGACGTCACAGGATCGCCGCGTCACATGATCGCCGCCCTCTGCGACGTCACAGGATCGCCGCGTCACATGATCGCCGCATCACATGATCGCCGCGTCACATGATCGCCGCCCTCTGCGACGTCACACGATCGCCGCGTCACATGATCGCCGCGTCACATGATCGCCGCGTCACATGATCGCCGCGTCACATGATCGCCGGGTCACATGATCCCCGCGTCACAGGATCGCCGCGTCACATGATCGCCGGGTCACATGATCCCCGCGTCACAGGATCGCCGCGTCACATGATCGCCGCGCCACATGATCGCCGCGTCACATGATCGCCGGGTCACATGATCGTCGCGTCACAGGATCGCCGCGTCACATGATCGCCGCGTCACATGATCGCCGCGTCACATGATCGCCGCGTCACATGATCGCCGCGTCACATGATCGCCGCCCTCTGCGACGTCACATGATCGCCACATCACATGATCGCCGCGTCACATGATCGCCGCGTCACAGGATCGCCGCGTCACATGATCGCCGCGTCACAGGATCGCCGCGTCACAGGATTGCTGCCCTCTGCGACGTCACATGATCGCCACATTACATGATCGCCGCGTCACATGATCGCCGCGTCACATGATCGCCGGGTCACATGATCGCCGCGTCACAGGATCGCCGCGTCACAGGATCGCCGCGTCACATGATCGCCGCGTCACATAATCGCCGCGTCACATGATCGCCGCGCCACATGATCGCCGCGTCACATGATCGCCGCGTCACATGATCGCCGCGTCACATGATCGCCGCGTCACATGATCGCCGCCCTCTGCGACGTCACACGATCGCCGCGTCACATGATCGCCGCGTCACAGGATCGCCGCGTCACAGGATCGCCGCGTCACATGATCGCCGCATCACATGATCGCCGGGTCACATGATCGTCGCGTCACAGGATCGCCGCGTCACATTATCGCCGCCCTCTGCGACGTCACACGATCGCCGCGTCACATGATCGCCGCGTCACAGGATCGCCGCGTCACAGGATCGCCGCGTCACATGATCGCCGCATCACATGATCGCCACGTCACATGATCGCCGCCCTCTGCGACGTCACACGATCGCCGCGTCACATGATCGCCGCGTCACAGGATCGCCGCGCCACATGATCGCCGCGTCACATGATCGCCGCGTCACATGATCGCCGCGTCACATGATCGCCGCGCCACATGATCGCCGCGTCACATGATCGCCGCGTCACATGATCGCCGCGTCACATGATCGCCGCGTCACATGATCGCCGCGTCACATGATCGCCGCCCTCTGCGACGTCACATGATCGCCACATCACATGATCGCCGCGTCACATGATCGCCGCGTCACAGGATCGCCGCGTCACATGATCGCCGCGTCACATGATCGCCGCGTCACATAATCGCCGCGTCACATGATCGCCGCGCCACATGATCGCCGCGTCACATGATCGCCGCGTCACATGATCGCCGCGTCACATGATCGCCGCGTCACATGATCGCCGCGTCACATGATCGCCGCGTCACATGATCGCCGCGTCACATGATCGCCGCGTCACATGATCGCCGCATCACATGATCGCCACGTCACACGATCGCCGCGTCACATGATCGCCGCGCCACAGGATCGCCGCGTCACAGGATCGCCGCCCTCTGCGACGTCACACGATCGCCGCGTCACATGATCGCCGCGTCACAGGATCGCCGCGTCACATGATCGCCGCCCTCTGCGACGTCACACGATCGCCGCGTCACAGGATCGCCGCGCCACATGATCGCCGCGTCACATGATCGCCGCGTCACATGATCGCCGCGTCACATGATCGCCGCGCCACATGATCGCCGCGTCACATGATCGCCGCGTCACATGATCGCCGCGTCACATGATCGCCGCGTCACATGATCGCCGCGTCACAGGATCGCCGCGTCACAGGATCACTGCCCTCTGCGACGTCACATGATCGCCACATCACATGATTGCCGCGTCACATGATCGCCGCGTCACATGATCGCCGCGTCACAGGATCGCCGCGTCACAGGATCGCCGCGTCACATGATCGCCGCCCTCTGCGACGTCACACGATCGCCGCGTCACATGATCGCCGCGTCACATGATCGTCGCGTCACATGATCGCCGCGTCACATGATCGCCGGGTCACATGATCGCCGCGTCACAGGATCGCCGCGTCACAGGATCGCCGCGTCACAGGATTGCCACATCACATGATCGCCGCGTCACATGATCGCCGCGTCACATGATCGCCGCGTCACATGATCGCCGCGTCACATGATCGCCGCCCTCTGCGACGTCACACGATCGCCGCGTCACATGATCGCCGCGTCACAGGATCGGCGCGTCACATGATCGCCGGGTCACATGATCGCCGCGTCACATGATCGCCGCGTCACATGATCGCCGCGCCACATGATCGCCGCGTCACATGATCGTCGCGTCACATGATCGCCGCGTCACATGATCGCCGGGTCACATGATCGCCGCGTCACAGGATCGCCGCGTCACAGGATCGCCGCGTCACAGGATTGCTGCCCTCTGCGACGTCAAATGATCGCCACATCACACGATCGCCGCGTCACATGATCGCCGCGTCACATTATCGCCGCCCTCTGCGACGTCACACGATCGCCGCGTCACATGATCGCCGCATCACATGATCGCCACGTCACATGATCGCCGCCCTCTGCGACGTCACACGATCGCCGCGTCACATGATCGCCGCGTCACAGGATCGCCGCGTCACATGATCGCCGCGCCACATGATCGCCGCGTCACATGATCGCCGCGTCACAGGATCGCCGCGTCACATGATCGCCGCGCCACATGATCGCCGCGTCACATGATCGCCGCGTCACAGGATCGCCGCGTCACAGGATCGCCGCGTCACATGATCGCCGCCCTCTGCGACGTCACACGATCGCCGCGTCACATGATCGCCGCGTCACATGATCGTCGCGTCACATGATCGCCGCGTCACATGATCGCCGGGTCACATGATCGCCGCGTCACAGGATCGCCGCGTCACAGGATCGCCGCGTCACAGGATTGCTGCCCTCTGCGACGTCACATGATCGCCACATCACAGGATCGCCGCGTCACAGGATCGCCGCGTCACAGGATTGCCACATCACATGATCGCCGCGTCACATGATCGCCGCGTCACATGATCGCCGCGTCACATGATCGCCGCGTCACATGATCGCCGCCCTCTGCGACGTCACACGATCGCCGCGTCACATGATCGCCGCGTCACAGGATCGGCGCGTCACATGATCGCCGGGTCACATGATCGCCGCGTCACATGATCGCCGCGTCACATGATCGTCGCGTCACATGATCGCCGCGTCACATGATCGCCGGGTCACATGATCGCCGCGTCACAGGATCGCCGCGTCACAGGATCGCCGCGTCACAGGATTGCTGCCCTCTGCGACGTCACATGATCGCCACATCACAGGATCGCCGCGTCACAGGATCGCCGCGTCACAGGATTGCCACATCACATGATCGCCGCGTCACATGATCGCCGCGTCACATGATCGCCGCGTCACATGATCGCCGCGTCACATGATCGCCGCCCTCTGCGACGTCACACGATCGCCGCGTCACATGATCGCCGCGTCACAGGATCGCCGCGTCACATGATCGCCGCATCACATGATCGCCGGGTCACATGATCGTCGCGTCACAGGATCGCCGCGTCACAGGATCGCCGCGTCACAGGATCGCCGCGTCACATGATCGCCGCATCACATGATCGCCACGTCACACGATCGCCGCGTCACATGATCGCCGCGTCACATTATCGCCGCCCTCTGCGACGTCACACGATCGCCACGTCACATGATCGCCGCGTCACAGGATCGCCGCGTCACAGGATCGCCGCGTCACATGATCGCCGCATCACATGATCGCCACGTCACATGATCGCCGCCCTCTGCGACGTCACACGATCGCCGCGTCACATGATCGCCGCGTCACAGGATCGCCGCGCCACATGATCGCCGCGTCACATGATCGCCGCGTCACATGATCGCCGCGTCACATGATCGCCGCGCCACATGATCGCCGCGTCACATGATCGCCGCGTCACATGATCGCCGCGTCACATGATCGCCGCGTCACATGATCGCCGCGTCACATGATCGCCGCCCTCTGCGACGTCACATGATCGCCACATCACATGATCGCCGCGTCACATGATCGCCGCGTCACAGGATCGCCGCGTCACATGATCGCCGCGTCACATGATCGCCGCGTCACATGATCGCCGCGTCACAGGATCGCCGCGTCACATGATCACCGCGTCACAGGATCGCCGCATCACAGGATTGCTGCCCTCTGCGACGTCACATGATCGCCACATTACATGATCGCCGCGTCACATGATCGCCGCGTCACATGATCGCCGGGTCACATGATCGCCGCGTCACAGGATCGCCGCGTCACAGGATCGCCGCGTCACATGATCGCCGCGTCACATAATCGCCGCGTCACATGATCGCCGCGCCACATGATCGCCGCGTCACATGATCGCCGCGTCACATGATCGCCGCGTCACATGATCGCCGCGTCACATGATCGCCGCCCTCTGCGACGTCACACGATCGCCGCGTCACATGATCGCCGCGTCACAGGATCGCCGCGTCACAGGATCGCCGCGTCACATGATCGCCGCATCACATGATCGCCGCGTCACATGATCGCCGCCCTCTGCGACGTCACAGGATCGCCGCGTCACATGATCGCCGCCCTCTGCGACGTCACAGGATCGCCGCGTCACATGATCGCCGCATCACATGATCGCCGCGTCACATGATCGCCGCCCTCTGCGACGTCACACGATCGCCGCGTCACATGATCGCCGCGTCACATGATCGCCGCGTCACATGATCGCCGCGTCACATGATCGCCGGGTCACATGATCCCCGCGTCACAGGATCGCCGCGTCACATGATCGCCGGGTCACATGATCCCCGCGTCACAGGATCGCCGCGTCACATGATCGCCGCGCCACATGATCGCCGCGCCACATGATCGCCGCGTCACATGATCGCCGCGTCACACGATCGCCGCCCTCTGCGACGTCACACGATCGCCGCGTCACATGATCGCCGCGTCACATGATCGCCGCGTCACATGATCGCCGCGTCACATGATCGCCGGGTCACATGATCCCCGCGTCACAGGATCGCCGCGTCACATGATCGCCGCGCCACATGATCGCCGCGCCACATGATCGCCGCGTCACATGATCGCCGCGTCACACGATCGCCGCGTCACATGATCGCCGCGTCACATGATCGCCGCGTCACACGATCGCCGCCCTCTGCGACGTCACACGATCGCCGCGTCATATGATCGCCGCGTCACATGATCGCCGCGTCACATGATCGCCGCGTCACATGATCGCCGGGTCACATGATCCCCGCGTCACAGGATCGCCGCGCCACATGATCGCCGCGTCACAGCCGCGTCACATAATCGCCGCATCACATGATCGCCGCCCTCTGCGACGTCACATGACCTTATCTCTCACGTCTTTAGAGCTCGAGCGGGTTTCGGATGAATCTACTCGACATCGGCGGAGGATTCATCGGGCGTGAAGAATTTCAAAAGGTAATGAACAAAAGGGGAACAGTTTAGCTCCTGTTAACTATAAAAGTACTAAACAACAATAACAACAACAACAACAACAACAACAGCTGTGACTTTAGCAGTGAGCGGCAGAACTGAGTCAAAGGTGAGTCAGGAAATGTTCCACTGTAAAAGCTCAAAACACCAGTAAAAGTCGACAACTCTAAATATTGAGTTTGTGTCTGATATCGAAAAAAAAGAAAAAGATGTCGCTAAGTCGTCTCTAAGTCCTCTCTAAGTCGTCTCTAAGTCGTCGCTAAGTCGTCTCTAAGTCGTCTCTAAGTCGTCTCTAAGTTGTCTCTAAGTCGTCTCTAAGTCGTCTCTAAGTCGTCGCTAAGTCGTCTCTAAGTCGTCTCTAAGTCGTCTCTAAGTCGTCTCTAAGTCGTCTCTAAGTCGTCTCTAAGTCGTCTCTAAGTCGTCTCTAAGTCGTCTCTAAGTCGTCTCTAAGACTGCCCCCAGTGGTCAGCACGTGTACAGCGGGTCAGAAGAAGATAAAAACATTATTTGATGAGTTATTTCGAGGTGAAAAGCTTTAGGACTCATGAATGCTCCGTGTGATGTGGTCACATGTCGTAGGTGTGTGAGGACATAAACCAGGCGCTGGGCGACCTCTTCCCGGTCGACGGCGGCGTGTGGGTCATCGCTGAGCCTGGACGTTACTTTGTCACTCCGCCTTCACGCTCGCGGTCAGCGTCATAGCAACGCGACAAGTCAAGAATCCGGTCGACCAGGACGACGCATCAGAAAGTACACAACGTCTACACACAAGCCACGCCTCCATGCACAAGCCACGCCTCCACGCACAAGCCACGCCTCCACGCACAAGCCACGCCTCCACGCACAAGCCACACCCTCCACGCACAAGCCACGCCTCCACGCACAAGCCACGCCTCCACGCACAAGCCACACCCTCCACGCACAAGCCACGCCTCCACGCACAAGCCACGCCTCAACACACTCCTTCCCTCCACACTCCCTCCCTCCACACTCCCTCCCTCCCTCCACACTCCCTCCCTCCACACTCCCTCCACACTCCCTCCCTCCACACTCCCTCCCTCCCTCCACACTCCCTCCCTCCACACTCCCTCCACACTCCCTCCCTCCACACTCCCTCCCTCCACACTCCCTCCCTCCACACTCCCTCCACACTCCCTCCCTCCACACTCCCTCCCTCCCTCCACACTCCTTCCCTCCACACTCCCTCCCTCCACACTCCCTCCCTCCCTCCACACTCCCTCCCTCCACACTCCCTCCACACTCCCTCCCTCCACACTCCCTCCCTCCCTCCACACTCCCTCCCTCCACACTCCCTCCACACTCCCTCCCTCCACACTCCCTCCCTCCCTCCACACTCCCTCCCTCCACACTCCCTCCCTCCCTCCACACTCCCTCCCTCCACACTCCCTCCCTCCCTCCACACTCCCTCCCTCCACACTCCCTCCCTCCACACTCCCTCCCTCCCTCCACACTCCCTCCCTCCACACTCCCTCCCTCCACACTCCATCCCTCCACACTCCCTCCACACTCCCTCCCTCCACACTCCCTCCCTCCACACTCCCTCCCTCCCTCCACACTCCCTCCCTCCCTCCACACTCCCTCCCTCCACACTCCCTCCCTCCACACTCCCTCCCTCCCTCCACACTCCATCCCTCCACACTCCCTCCACGTGCACTAACATGACCTGTGTTCACAGATGGGACGAGCTCCGACACATTGATGATGTACTACGTGTCTGAAGGGATTTTCGGAGCGTTCCGCTGCCTCGATTTTTTCCCTGAATCAATCCATCCTCTGCGTCCACAAAGGGTGAGAAACCTCCTCAGTGACATGAGGAGCCACAGGGACAATTGTCCCCACGTTTGGACTGGTCCGCAGACCGGCTCACTTTTGCTTCTGGAATGGTGTGCAATGTGGGCCACTGTCGTCACCCAAACACAGCAGATGTTCTGGAGGCTTGAACAGATGAACCAGTGGAAACGTGGCTTTCCTGAATGCATCGTCCATATCTCCACAGGTAGTGGACCGCAGCGAGCCCATGTTCCAGGCTGTGGTCTGGGGCCCGACCTGCGCCGCCGTCGACAGACTCCAGGACGCTCTGCTGCCCAAGCTCCGGGTCGGCGACTGGCTCCTGAGCGACGACATGGGAGCGTACACCGTCGTCATGGCGACGCACTTCAACGGGTTTGAAAAAGCAGAGGTTTACGCCGTTTTATCCGCTCAGGGCTGGGAAAAGTTAAAGTTTTGTGAAAGCTTCAAAGACTCTGCTCACGTGGAGTGACTGAGCAGATTCTTTGGGTTTTTGTGCTCGAGCTGCGGAATATTTCACAAAATGATGGATATTGTCATTTTAGCTGAAGAATCGATTTGATAACAAACTAAATATATTGCAATAACAGCACGTAACGACCATGTCGCACGTCACAATCATTTCCAACACTGCGCAGCCATAAATTCTAGCATTTGATTGTTGTTAATTACATTTTAAATAAAAAAAACTGAACAACTCATCCTCAGTCGTCCTCGTTCATTGTTTTACTATGTTTCTCTTATTATTATATTCTGATTCTGATGTTTGTGAATTCTCTTCATTGGCGATGACAATAAAACTTTTCTGATCTGATCCGTCTCATCAATGTCAAGCAGCTGTTTCTAACTCACGTCACTGCATCGCCTGCTCTGATTGGACGCTCAGACCAAAGTCCTCAGAGACGAGCTGGAGAAGGCCTGATATATATATATATATATATATATATATATATATATATATATATATATATATATATATATATATATATATATATGTATTTAAATAATATATATGTATATATATATATATATATATATATATATAATATGTATTTGTGTATATAGAATATATATTTATATATAATATATATGTATATATATATAATATATATGTGTATATATACAAGCTCCCAGGGGCCTCTGTAGAGGACCCGAGCTTGAAGGGGGAGAAATAGAAACCGTCCTCTGTGACTTTGTTTGGCAGTTTCGCTGTAGACCTGGTTTAGACCTGGTTTAGTCCTGGTTTAGTCCTGGTTTAGTCCTGGTTTAGACCTGGTTTAGACCTGGTTTAGACCTGGTTTAGTCCTGGTTTAGACCTGGTTTAGACCTGGTTTAGACCTGGTTTAGTCCTGGTTTAGACCTGGTTTGGACCTGGTTTAGACCTGGTTTAGTCCTGGTGTAGACCTGGTTTAGTCCTGGTTTAGACCTGGTTTAGTCCTGGTTTTGACCTGGTTTGGACCTGGTTTAGACCTGGTTTAGTCCTGGTTTAGACCTGGTTTAGACCTGGTTTAGACCAGGTTTAGTCCTGGTTTAGACCTGGTTTAGTCCTGGTTTAGTCCTGGTTTAGACCTGGTTTAGTCCTGGTTTAGTCCTGGTTTAGACCTGGTTTAGTCCTGGTTTAGACCTGGTTTAGACCTGGTTTAGACCTGGTTTAGTCCTGGTTTAGACCTGGTTTAGACCTGGTTTAGACCTGGTTTAGTCCTGGTTTAGACCTGGTTTAGACCTGGTTTAGTCCTGGTTTAGACCTGGTTTAGACCTGGTTTAGACCTGGTTTAGTCCTGGTTTAGACCTGGTTTAGTCCTGGTTTAGACCTGGTTTAGTCCTGGTTTAGTCCTGGTTTAGTCCTGGTTTAGACCTGGTTTAGACCTGGTTTAGACCTGGTTTAGTCCTGGTTTAGACCTGGTTTAGACCTGGTCTTTCTCGTGTTTGTTCTGGTTGATGTGATGTCTTTAACAGCTGTTTTTCAGTTTTATTGTGGAAGTGTTTTTACAGCCACACACAGACAGGAAGTGACGGATTTTCACAATAAAAGCTCACTTAATTTATTATACTTATTTTTTATCACAGCGCGAGAGAGCGAGCGCGGGAAACACGACTGTAAAGAGTAAAGAACATTGAGATAAATCAAAGGAAAGGTTTGAAATGTAGTTGTTTTGTGCACATTCCAAAAGTACATTCCAAATGTACATTCCAAAAGTACATTCCAAAAGTACATTCCAAAAGTACATTCCAAAAGTACATTCCAAAAGTACATTCCAAAAGTACGATACAAAGTATCCATGTATCGTGTCACTGGCAGGAGTTTTGAGGCCCAAGTTCATTCCCTGTAAATAATTAGACCTTTGACCTGGAGTTATGAATTAACACGACACATTTTTACAACAGAATTCCCTTCAAACATGTGACTTTAAGCTCCTCCCACTCTTCATCTGTCAAAACAAAATGAGCTTCTCTTTTGTTTTTAATATATTTAGTGGAGTATTTGTCCAGATTATTAATGACCTGATATATTTGAGATATTAATCCCCTTGAAAGCCGTAATAAACATTCAGTCAGAGGGTTATTGTGTTGTGCGGTCGCCATGGAGATCGTACGCTTCAAAGAAACGTTCATGAGCCGAGCTTCTGATCATTTCAATGACGCTAAAACTACACTTAAGTTACGAGTAAAAGTTAAAAAATCGACTAAAAAAAGTACAATTACCCAAAAAATCTACTCATTTACTGTAACATGAGTATTTATGATCAGTTCCTCTCATGGTAGTGGTAGTAGTAGTAGTAGTTGTATTCGCAGTATTTGTAGAAGTAGTATTCATAGAAGTATTTGTAGTAGTAGTATTTGGAGTATTCATAGTATTAGTAGTAATAGTAGTAGTATTCATAGTATTCGTAGTAGTAGTATTCGTAGTATTCATAGTAGTAGTGTTTGTAGTATTCGTAGTATTGCAGTGGTTGTATTCATAGTAGTATTCGTAGTAGTAGTATTGGTAGTATTGGTAGAAGTAGTAGTAGTAGTAGTAGTAGTAGTAGTAGTATTGGTAGTATTCTTAGTAGTTGTAGTAGTAGTATATGTAGTAGTAGTAGCCGTAGTAGTAGTAGCTGTAGTAGTAGTAGTAGTAGTCGTAGTAGCTGTAGTATTTGTATTGGTAGTATTTATAGTACTTGTAGTAGTAGTATTTGTAGTAGTAGTAGCGGTAGTATTTGTGTTCATAGTATACATAGTATTTGTATTTGTTGTATTCATAGTATTTGTAGTAGTGAGAGTTTGTAGTAGTAGTATTTGTAGTAGTATTTGTAGAAGTAGTATTCATAGTATATGTAGTATTGAGTGTTTGTAGTAGTAGTATTTGTAGTAGTGAGTATTTGTAGTAGTAGTATTTGTAGTAGTGAGTATTTGTAGTAGTAGTATTTGTAGTAGTAGTATTATAAGTAGTAGTATTTGTAGTATACTAGTAGTAGTATTTGTAGTAGTAGTATTTGTAGTAGTGAGTATTTGTAGTAGTAGTATTTGTAGTAGTAGTATTTGTAGTAGTGAGAGTTTGTAGTAGTAGTATTTGTAGTAGTAGTATTGGTAGTAGTGAGAGTTTGTATTCGTAGTATTTGTAGTAGTGAGAGTTTGTTGTAGTAGTATTCGTAGTATTTTTAGTAGTGAGTATTTGTAGTAGTGAGTATTTGTAGTAGTAGTATGTGTAGTAGTAGTATTTGTAGTAGTGAGAGTTTGTTGTAGTAGTATTCGTAGTATTTGTAGTAGTGAGTATTTGTAGTAGTAGTATTTGTAGTAGTAGTATTTGCAGTAGTGAGAGTTTGTAGTAATAGTATTTTTAGTAGTAGTATTTTTAGTAGTAGTAGTATTAGTAGTATTTGTAGTAGTAGTATTTGTAGTAGCAGTATTAGTATTCATAGTATTTGTAGTAGTAGTAGTAGTATTCATAGTAATATTCATTGTATTTGTAGTAGTAGTATTTGTATTCATAGTATTTGTAGTAGTAGTAGTAGTAGTATTTGTAGTAGTAGTAGTAGTATTTGTAGTAGTAGTATTTGTAGTAGTGAGAGTTTGTATTAGTTGTATTTATAGTAGTTGTAGTAGTATTCATAGTATTTGTAGTAGTATTCATAGTATTCATAGTATTTGTAGTAGTAGTATTTGTAGTAGTAGTATTTGTAGTAGTGAGAGTTTGTAGTAGTAGTATTTGTAGTAGTAGTAGTAGTATTCATAGTATTTGTAGTAGTAGTAGTAGCAGTCATAGTATTTGTAGTAGAAGTATTTGTAGTAGTAGTATTTGTAGTAGTGAGAGTTTGTATTAGTTGTATTTATAGTAGTTGTAGTAGTATTCATAGTATTCCAACTGGGTGTTGAGGGCTCTGCACTTGACTGGCTCACATCCTACCTCACCAACAGGCAAGAGTTCATTTCCCTCTCCGGTCACTCATCCACCCTCTCCCCAGTAACGCAGGGGGTCCCCCAGGGCTCAGTCCTCGGCCCCCTCCTCTTCATCTGCTACATCTTCCCCCTTGGTCACATCCTCCGCCAACTCAACCTGGACTTTCACTGCTACGCTGACGACACCCAGATATACCTCACCACCAAATCCACCCAAAACCCTCCCCTCAGCCACATTGAAACCTGCATCTCTACAATAAAATCATGGCTCACTCTCAACTTCCTCAAACTGAACAGTGACAAAACAGAGCTCCTCCTCATTGGCACCAAATCCACTCTCAATAAAACTGGTCCCTTTTCACTCAGCATCGACACCTCGACCATCACCCCCTCTACCCTGGTACGCAATCTCGGTGTCATCATGGACCCCACCCTCTCCTTCACTCCCCATGTCAGCCACATCGTCAAGACCTCATACTTCCACCTCCGCCGCATCGCCAAAATCCAACACTGCCTCACCCTCCCCGCTGCTGAATCCCTCATCCAGGCCTTCATCTCCTCCCGCCTCGACTACTGCAACTCCCTCCTCACTGGCATCTCCTCCCATTCCCTCCATAGACTCCAAATGGTCCAAAACTCCGCTGCCCGCCTCCTCACCCACACCCGCCTCCTCACCCACACCCGCCTCCTCACCCACACCCGCCTCCTCACCCACACCCGGTCCCGTGATCACATCACTCCCGTTCTCCGCTCTCTCCACTGGCTCCCCATCAAGCAGCGCATAAACTTTAAAATACTCCTCCTCACCTTCAAAGCTCTTCACCACCTTGCCCCCCCCTACCTGTCTGACCTCCTCATCCCCCACCGCCCCACCCGAGCTCTCCGATCCTCCTCCTCTCTCACCCTGACTGCACCAACATCCCGACTCAAAACTTTTGGCGACAGAGCATTCTCCCGAACAGCACCCCGACTCTGGAACTCCCTCCCCCAACCTGTCCGCCACTCTCCCTCACTCACAACATTCAAATCCTGCCTAAAAACATACCTCTTCACCCAAGCCTATGACCTCCCCTACCCCTAGCCTCCTCTACCCCATTGTCTACACTTCTACCCCCTGTTACATCCCCATCTTTTTCTCTCTACTTCTTCTGTCTTGTTCATTTTATCTGTATATTAATGTGTTCTGTACGTGTTGTCCCCCCTGTCTGTAAATACCCCCCCCTTTTTTATTATGTTCAGCGTCTTTGGGTCACTGAAAAGCGCTATATAAATAAAAGTTATTATTATTAGGCCCGAGCGCCACAAGCTGGCGAGAGGCCTATTAATCTCGTAAGGCCGTGCGAAGCACGGCTGCGAAAGTGCGCACGTAGTGCGCACGAAATCGAGCGCGAAGCGCTCGCCCACTTCCAAACACTCACTAACGCACTCCTTCACTCATGCACGCCCCGTGCATACTAATTAGTAGTAGGAAAATGGAACATTACCGTTGTAAACGGGCGAAGCCCGTGCAAAAGTGCGCACTAAACGAGCACTTTACATTGAGATGACGACCGCAAAGCGGTCGTCATCCCCATATAAAGCACTCATTTGCGCTAAGTAGCTCACGAATACGTTCCCCATCTCTTGCATGTTCCGTGCATATAAACATGTAATGCAAAAATTGAACATTATTACTGTATAGAGGGCCAAAAACACAAAGTGGGCGGAGCCCACTCAAAATTAACGAAAGTACCCGTCAGTGACCAGGGACCCACACCATGAGGTAGGAAAGCGCGAGCGCTTTCCGAAAATGTATAGTTTATGATATTTGAAAAATGGGAAACATTGTTTTCGCATCGGAATATTATTCTTTCTTTCTTCTTCTTCTTCTCGGGACCAACCCCCCTATTTTTCACCCAGTGAACATTGACGAAAAGTCACAAAAATGTTCACACCTCTAAAAATCGTGCCTCTCTACATTCTGGCTATTTCCCTTTTCTAAAATAAAAAAAATTGGCGCGTCAGCGCCCCCAAATGTACCAAAAATGCATTGAGAGATGGGAAATGACCCAAAAAAAATCTGATCGTAGAATCATGAAATTTGGCGCAGAGGTAGATGGTGACAAGAGAAGTAAAAAATATTATTACGGCAACGCCGTCCGC
Organism: Eucyclogobius newberryi; assembly: GCF_026437365.1. Classification (NCBI taxonomy): domain Eukaryota; kingdom Metazoa; phylum Chordata; class Actinopteri; order Gobiiformes; family Gobiidae; genus Eucyclogobius; species Eucyclogobius newberryi. The sequence continues at coordinate 3,490,967 of NW_027316278.1, read as the reverse complement.
CCAACCAAATATCGGCCATATTGCTTCAAAAATGGCTAAACATGACTTCGGAGTTTTTCCAAACGTCGTACTTTTACGAACTCCTCCCAGGGCGTTGGCCCTAAAAAGCTGAAATTTGGTGAAAATGCTACTGAGGAGTGGGACATCAAAAGTTATCCAAATTACATTGATACCTCTCACGGTCTCTGTGCGGCGAAGCCGCAAACTGTAGCTAGAATTTCAGAAATCTCCCATATTTAAAATTTCTGCCGTTTGCGCAGATAAAGTCCGAATTGCGTCAAATTAGAATCAGTTGTTAAACTCTTTGCCCTAAATAGTAGAAAAAGCTTCAGTTGTAGTCATCTGGACTCAGTTTGAAAAAATAGACGTTTCGACTCTCATCCAAGAGTCATTGTCAATAACAGAATTTAGGTCGAGAACTCCGATATTAATACTGTTCTGTGGTCTTTGCCCTAAACCTACTTGAAGTGAAATAAATTCATTTGGCGCCACAGCGCCCCCTACAGATTTTATATGGAGGTTAAATGTTTAGTTTTGCGAAATTATATGAAATTTGACACACAACTCAATTTTAGCATCCCCATCAAAAAAGTCAATGAGACCCATGTCATAATTGTTATGGCGTTGCCCAACGATGACCGAAACCTTTCATGTTATTCCAATGGGGAAATCGCCAGAACATGTTTACACTTTATACTTTCACAAACTCCTCTTAGGGCGTTAGCCCTATTAACCTGAAATTTGGTGAGACTCATCTTCAGGGGTGGACCATCAAAAGTTATCCACATTTTCATTCAAAGAGTCACGGTGTCTGTGCGGCAAAGCCGCACATTTTGCCAAGAATTCAAAATAAAATAGCTTTTTGATGGTAAAACAAAGGGGAGAAGATGTGACAGCGTCACAGATTCAGCAGTAGGCGTAATAAAAGGACAATTGGGGCGCGTTAGCGCCCCCTCCTCTTGCGGCGTGGCGGCGGTGTGGCGGCGGCGTGGCGAGGGCCGATCATTGCCGCTTGCGGCTATATTTATTATTATTATTCATAGTATTTGTAGTAGTAGTATTTGTAGTAGTAGTATTTGTAGTAGTGAGAGTTTGTAGTAGTAGTATTTGTAGTAGTAGTAGTAGTATTCATAGTATTTGTAGTAGTAGTAGTAGCAGTCATAGTATTTGTAGTAGAAGTATTTGTAGTAGTAGTATTTGTAGTAGTGAGGGTTTGTAGTAGCAGTATTTGTAGTAGTAGTATTTGTAGTAGTAGTATTTGTAGTAGTGAGAGTTTGTAGTAGTAGTATTTGTAGTAGTAGTATTTGTAGTAGTGAGAGTTTGTAGTAGTAGTATTCGTAGTAGTAGAATTTGTAGTAATAGTATTTGTAGAAGTAGTATTTGTAGTAGTGAGAGTTTGTAGAAGTAGTATTTGTAGAAGTAGTATTTGTAGTAGTGAGAGTTTGTAGTAGTATCATTTGTAGTAGTAGTATTTGTAGTTGTGGTATTTGTAGTATTTGTAGTATTTATAGTAGTGAGAGTTTGTAGTAGTAGTATTCATAGTATTTGTAGTATTTGTAGTAGTAGTATTTGTAGTATTCATAGTATTTGTAGTAGTAGTAATAGTATTCATAGTATTTGTAGTAGTAGTATTCATAGTATTTGTAGTATTTGTAGTAGTAGTATTTGTGCTGCAGTTGCAGCTGAAACAGTGGAGTTCATGTTTTGTTGAATAAAAACCACAAAGAGAAAAAGAATGAAAACATCTGGAGCTAAATGTGGCTCAAGGGCCAGATGTGGTCCAGACGTGGTTTAGACCTGGACCAGAATAACTCTGACCACATGAGGTCCAAGTGAACCGGGACCAGAACCAGGACCAAGAGAGGACGAGGACCAAGAGAGGACCAAGCGAGGACGAGGACCAAGAGAGGACGAGGACCAAGAGAGGACCAAGAGAGGACGAGGACCAAGAGAGGACGAGGACCAAGAGAGGACCAAGCGAGGACGAGGACCAAGAGAGGACGAGGACCAAGAGAGGACCAAGAGAGGACGAGGACCAAGAGAGGACGAGGACCAAGAGAGGACGAGGACCAAGAGAGGACGAGGACCAAGAGAGGACCAAGAGAGGACCAGGACCAAGAGAGGACGAGGACCAAGAGAGGACGAAGACCAAGAGAGAACCAAGAGAGGACGAGGACCAAGAGAGGACGAGGACCAAGAGAGGACCAAGAGAGGACGAGGACCAAGAGAGGACGAAGACCAAGAGAGAACCAAGAGAGGACGAGGACCAAGAGAGGGCCGAGGACCAAGAGAGGACCAAGCAGAGGACCAAGAGAGAACGAGGACCAAGAGAGGACGAGGACCAAGAGAGGACCAAGAGAGGACGAGGACCAAGAGAGGACCAGGACCAAGAGAGGACCAAGCAGAGGACCAGGACCAAGAGAGGACGAGGACCAAGAGAGGACCAAGAGAGGACGAGGACCAAGAGAGGACGAGGACCAAGAGAGGACGAAGACCAAGAGAGAACCAAGAGAAGACGAGGACCAAGAGAGGACGAGGACCAAGAGAGGACCAAGAGAGGAAGAGGACCAAAAGAGGACAAGGACCAAGAGAGGACGAGGACCAAGAGAGGACGAGGACCAAGAGTGGACCAAGAGAGGACGAGGACCAAGAGAGGACGAGGACCAAGAGAGGACCAAGAGAGGACGAGGACCAAGAGAGGACGAGGACCAAGAGAGGACGAGGACCAAGAGTGGACCAAGAGAGGACCAAGAGAAGACGAGGACCAAGAGAGGACGAGGACCAAGAGAGGACCAAGCGAGGACGAGGACCAAGAGAGGACGAGGACCAAGAGAGGACCAAGAGAGGACGATGACCAAGAGAGGACCAAGCGAGGACGAGGACCAAGAGAGGACGAGGACCAAGAGAGGACCAAGAGAGGACGAGGACCAAGAGAGGACCGAGGACCAAGAGAGGACCAAGCAGAGGACCAAGAGAGAACGAGGACCAAGAGAGGACGAGGACCAAGAGAGGACGAGGACCAAGAGAGGACCAAGAGAGGACCAGGACCCAGAGAGGACGAGGACCAAGAGAGGACGAAGACCAAGAGAGAACCAAGAGAGGACGAGGACCAAGAGAGAACCAAGAGAAGACGAGGACCAAGAGAGGACGAGGACCAAGAGAGGACGAGGACCAAGAGAGGACGAGGACCAAGAGTGGACCAAGAGAGGACGAGGACCAAGAGAGGACGAGGACCAAGAGAGGACCAAGAGAGGACGAGGACCAAGAGAGGACGAGGACCAAGAGAGGACGAGGACCAAGAGTGGACCAAGAGAGGACCAAGAGAAGACGAGGACCAAGAGAGGACGAGGACCAAGAGAGGACCAAGCGAGGACGAGGACCAAGAGAGGACGAGGACCAAGAGAGGACCAAGAGAGGACGATGACCAAGAGAGGACCAAGCGAGGACGAGGACCAAGAGAGGACGAGGACCAAGAGAGGACCAAGAGAGGACGAGGACCAAGAGAGGACCGAGGACCAAGAGAGGACCAAGCAGAGGACCAAGAGAGAACGAGGACCAAGAGAGGACGAGGACCAAGAGAGGACGAGGACCAAGAGAGGACCAAGAGAGGACCAGGACCAAGAGAGGACGAGGACCAAGAGAGGACGAAGACCAAGAGAGAACCAAGAGAGGACGAGGACCAAGAGAGGACGAGGACCAAGAGAGGACCAAGAGAGGACGAGGACCAAGAGAGGACGAAGACCAAGAGAGAACCAAGAGAGGACGAGGACCAAGAGAGGACGAGGACCAAGAGAGGACCGAGGACCAAGAGAGGACCAAGCAGAGGACCAAGAGAGAACGAGGACCAAGAGAGGACGAGGACCAAGAGAGGACCAAGAGAGGACGAGGACCAAGAGAGGACCAGGACCAAGAGAGGACCAAGCAGAGGACCAGGACCAAGAGAGGACGAGGACCAAGAGAGGACCAAGAGAGGACGAGGACCAAGAGAGGACGAGGACCAAGAGAGGACGAAGACCAAGAGAGAACCAAGAGAGGACGAGGACCAAGAGAGGACGAGGACCAAGAGAGGACGAGGACCAAGAGAGGACCAAGAGAGGAAGAGGACCAAAAGAGGACAAGGACCAAGAGAGGACGAGGACCAAGAGAGGACGAGGACCAAGAGTGGACCAAGAGAGGACGAGGACCAAGAGAGGACGAGGACCAAGAGAGGACCAAGAGAGGACGAGGACCAAGAGAGGACGAGGACCAAGAGAGGACGAGGACCAAGAGTGGACCAAGAGAGGACCAAGAGAAGACGAGGACCAAGAGAGGACCAAGAGAGGACGAGGACCAAGAGAGGACGAGGACCAAGAGAGGACCAAGAGAGGACGAGGACCAAGAGAGGACGAGGACCAAGAGAGGACCAAGCGAGGACGAGGACCAAGAGAGGACGAGGACCAAGAGAGGACCAAGAGAGGACGAGGACCAAGAGAGGACGAGGACCAAGAGAGGACCAAGAGAGGACGAGGACCAAGAGAGGACGAGGACCAAGCGAGGACGAGGACCAAGAGAGGACGAGGACCAAGAGAGGACGAGGACCAAGAGAGGACGAGGACCAAGAGAGGACCAAGAGAGGACGAGGACCAAGAGAGGACGAGGACCAAGAGAGGACGAGGACCAAGAGAGGACGAGGACAAAGAGGCCACTCCACACAGAGGCGGGGCCACTCCTCACAGAGGCGGGGCCACTCCTCACAGAGGCGGGGCCACTCCACACAGAGGCGGGGCCACTCCTCACAGAGGCGGGGCCACTCCACACAGAGGCGGGGCCACTCCTCACAGAGGCGGGGCCACTCCACACAGAGGCGGGGCCACTCCACACAGAGGCGGGGCCACTCACATGGGAGGGACTCGGAGAAGAGCCCCAGGGAACACCCAAGACACGCTGGAGGGACTATGTCTCTCACCTGGGAACGTCTCGGGAGGAGGAGTAGCTGCAGGAAGTGTCTGGGGAGAGGGAAGTCTGGTCCCTGCTGAATGGTGTTTCTTGACGTCCCTCAGGACGAGGCTGATGTTTCTTAGTCAAAGACAAACATCATTTATTGTGTTATTCACTGTTTGCTTGTTCTCTCTTTGTTTATTGTCGATGACACAAAACTGCTTTAAATTCACATTAATTATTATTTGACAAATGAAAATAGATAAAAACACTGTTATTTTGTTGCATTAGAAATGCATGTCTTTTCTGTTTTTCTTCTCAAACTGACGCTTGATTGATTTATTATAAATAAAGTTGTAAAATGATAAATCCCTGTCAGGAGTGAAGGTGAAACAAGTCTCCAACGATTGAGTGAATGACTTTTGTCTTATTGTTGTAGCTGAGCATCATCTGGTGTTTTATTGTGAAAGGACAGAGCGGATGTCTTCGTATTTTCTCTCTCATCTTGACGAACGTCCATCAAGCGTCTCTCCAGCTCCAGACTCTGGTCAGGACTCTGGTCAGGACTGGTCAGGACTCAGCTCTGGTTTAGGATTTAACTGGACTTTCAAACTTTGTGCTTTTGCAGAGTTTTTGTTTAATTTTTATTTATTTTTTTTGTTTTTTTAGATTAAAACTTTTCTTGGGAGAAAATTATATTCAAAGACATTTTTTTCTCCATTTTAAGAATTTTGACCTTTTTTCTTCCCTGAATTGTCAAGACTCCATCATTTACAGCAGTGACAGGTTTGTTTTCATTGTAGAGTTTTAAAAGTCTTAAACATGTTCTAAGTCTAATATTTCATAATTGTGTCTTAAATAGTTTGTTTTAAAAATATTTAATTATTCTGTCTTAAATCTGTGGAATCAGCTGCTGTCATTAAACTGAGTCTGTAGTCCTGGTTTAGTCCTGGTTTAGTCCTGGTTTAGTCCTGGTTTAGACCTGGTTTAGTCCTGGTTTAGTCCTGGTTTAGTCCTGGTTTAGTCCTGGTTTAGACCTGGTTTAGACCTGGTTTAGTCCTGGTTTAGTCCTGGTTTAGTCCTGGTTTAGACCTGGTTTAGTCCTGCTTTAGTCCTGGTTTAGACCTGGTTTAGTCCTGCTTTAGTCCTGGTTTAGTCCTGGTTTAGACCTGGTTTAGTCCTGGTTTAGTCCTGGTTTAGTCCTGGTTTAGTCCTGCTTTAGTCCTGGTTTAGTCCTGGTTTAGACCTGGTTTAGTCCTGGTTTAGTCCTGGTTTAGTCCTGGTTTAGTCCTGGTTTAGACCTGGTTTAGACCTGGTTTAGTCCTGGTTTAGTCCTGGTTTAGTCCTGGTTTAGACCTGGTTTAGACCTGGTTTAGTCCTGGTTTAGTCCTGGTTTAGTCCTGGTTTAGACCTGGTTTAGTCCTGCTTTAGTCCTGGTTTAGTCCTGGTTTAGACCTGGTTTAGTCCTGGTTTAGTCCTGGTTTAGTCCTGGTTTAGTCCTGCTTTAGTCCTGGTTTAGTCCTGGTTTAGACCTGGTTTAGTCCTGGTTTAGTCCTGGTTTAGTCCTGGTTTAGACCTGGTTTAGTCCTGGTTTAGTCCTGGTTTAGTCCTGGTTTAGTCCTGGTTTAGACCTGGTTTAGACCTGGTTTAGTCCTGGTTTAGTCCTGGTTTAGTCCTGGTTTAGACCTGGTTTAGTCCTGGTTTAGTCCTGGTTTAGTCCTGGTTTAGACCTGGTTTAGTCCTGGTTTAGTCCTGGTTTAGTCCTGGTTTAGTCCTGGTTTAGACCTGGTTTAGTCCTGGTTTAGTCCTGGTTTAGTCCTGGTTTAGTCCTGGTTTAGACCTGGTTTAGACCTGGTTTAGTCCTGGTTTAGTCCTGGTTTAGTCCTGGTTTAGTCCTGGTTTAGTCCTGGTTTAGACTCTTTTTCTTTTAGCTTTTTTAAACTCTAAACATTAAACTGAATATTCACATGTTGCAGATTTTCCTCGTCCAGTTCAGGTCATGAAGTCCACTTTGGTCCTGGTCTGGACGCTACGTTTGGTCTGGGCGTTCCCGAGCCCTGGACCCTCCTTGGCCCCGCCCTCAGACCCGCCCTCAGACCCGCCCTCGGCCCCGCCCTGCCCGCCCTGCCTGCCCGCCCTGTGCCCGCCCGCCGTGGGCTGCAGGGCGGGGCTGGTCCGGGCCGTCTGTGGCTGCTGTGAAGAGTGTGGGAACGTCCTGGGACAGAGCTGTGACCCGGGGCCTGAGCCGGGCCCTCGGGGGCTGTGTGGCCCCGGCATGAGGTGAGGACACGGCCCCTACAGGAGGTGAGGACACGGCCCCTGCAGGAGGTGAGGACACGGCCCCTGCAGGAGGTGAGGACACGCCCCCTGCAGGAGGTGAGGACACGGCCCCTACAGGAGGTGAGGACACGCCCCCTGCATGAGGTGAGGACACGGCCCCTGCAGGAGGTGAGGACACGGCCCCTGCAGGAGGTGAGGACACGCCCCCTGCATGAGGTGAGGACACGCCCCCTGCATGAGGTGAGGACACGCTCCATGCAGGAGGTGAGGACACGCTCCATGCAGGAGGTGAGGACACGGCCCATGCAGGAGGTGAGGACACGGCCCCCTGCATGAGGTGAGGACACGCCCCCTGCATGAGGTGAGGACACGGCCCCTGCATGAGGTGAGGACACGCCCCCTGCATGAGGTGAGGACACGGCCCCTGCATGAGGTGAGGACACGCCCCCTGCGGTAGGTGAGGACACGCCCCATGCAGGAGGTGAGGACACGCCCCATGCAGGAGGTGAGGACACGGCCCCTGCGGTAGGTGAGGACACGCCCCCTGCATGAGGTGAGGACACGCCCCATGCAGGAGGTGAGGACACGCCCCCTGCGGTAGGTGAGGACACGGCCCATGCAGGAGGTGAGGACACGGCCCCTGCGGTAGGTGAGGACACGCCCCCTGCATGAGGTGAGGACACGCCCCATGCAGGAGGTGAGGACACGCCCCCTGCGGTAGGTGAGGACACGGCCCCTGCATGAGGTGAGGACACGCTCCATGCAGGAGGTGAGGACACGCCCCATGCAGGAGGTGAGGACACGCCCCCTGCATGAGGTGAGGACACGCCCCCTGCATGAGGTGAGGACACGCCCCCTGCATGAGGTGAGGACACGCCCCCTGCATGAGGTGAGGACACGCCCCATGCAGGAGGTGAGGACACGCCCCCTGCATGAGGTGAGGACACGCCCCCTGCATGAGGTGAGGACACGGCCCCCTGCATGAGGTGAGGACACGCCCCCTGCATGAGGTGAGGACACGCCCCCTGCAGGAGGTGAGGACACGCCCCCTGCAGGAGGTGAGGACACGCCCCCTGCAGGAGGTGCTGATGCTGAAACCTAAACCTTAAAGATGATTCTTCCGATTCATTGATTAGAAAAGGAAAGATTTTGACTGAATCTGACTGAGATGAAGCGTCTGGGGAGATGGTGTAGTTTATGGACAAAGACACACAATTTATACGTTTTCATGTCATTTTCATGGCATTACGGCTCAATTTGATTCATAAAACGTATTTCCTCGGCTCGTGTTCTGGATTATTCCGTTACTAAACCGGTTAATGATTATTTTAATTAACGATCCGTTAAACACTTCCATGTGTTGTGGCGTTGCCGTGGCAGCTGCGGCGTGGACCCTCGGCCCGGAGCGCGCTCAGTGGACGACCAGGACGAGCTGCTGTGTGTCTGTGACCAGCAGGAGGCGCTGTGTGGCAGTGACGGAAACACCTACAGGAGCAGGTCAGTGACACCTCCTTACAGCCAGCAGAGGGCGCCGCCCACACACACCATCACATCATGTTTGTCCTTTAAAGCGCTGCAAACACACACGAAACTCCTCCCCCTTTTCAAAATAAAATGTTGACGAGCTGCATGAAGAGCAGAACAAAGATCTCATGTTCAGAGTGTCAGTCAGACCCTAAACCTGAACACTTCCTGTAGGAGGCGGAGTCTGTGGATGTGGCGCTCAGAAAACTCCTCCCCCCGGATTGTAAAGATTAGAGCCATAAATGACTCAAAGAGAAGGTCAAAAGCTCTGAAAATGTAACGTGACATGTGTCTTTAAATGAGCCCTTCAATCTGATTGTTGTCTGTGTGTTGTATGTTGTGTGTGTTCTGTGTGTTTGTGTGTTCTGTGTTGTATGTTCTGTGTTGTATGTCCGTGTGTTTGTGTGTTCTGTGTTGTATGTCCGTGTGTTTGTGTGTTCTGTGTTGTGTGTCCGTGTGTTGTGTGTCCGTGTGTTGTGTGTCCATGTGTTGTATGTCCGTGTGTTGTGTGTCCGTGTGTTGTGTGTCCGTGTGTTGTATGTCTGTGTGTTGTGTGTTCTGTGTTGTATGTCCGTGTGTTGTGTGTCCGTGTGTTGTGTGTCCGTGTGTTGTATGTCCGTGTGTTGTATGTCCGTGTGTTTGTGTGTTCTGTGTTGTGTGTTCTGTGTGTTTGTGTGTTCTGTGTTGTGTGTTCTGTGTTGTGTGTTCTGTGTTGTGTGTCCGTGTGTTGTGTGTCCGTGTGTTGTATGTCCGTGTGTTGTGTGTTCTGTGTTGTGTGTTCTGTGTGTTTGTGTGTTCTGTGTTGTGTGTTCTGTGTTGTGTGTTCTGTGTTGTGTGTCCGTGTGTTGTGTGTCCGTGTGTTGTATGTCCGTGTGTTGTGTGTTCTGTGTTGTATGTCCGTGTGTTCGGTGTTGTGTGTTCTGTGTTGTGTGTCCGTGTGTTGTATGTCCGTGTGTTGTATGTCCGTGTGTTTGTGTGTTCTGTGTTGTATGTCCGTGTGTTGTGTGTTCTGTGTTGTGTGTTCTGTGTGTTTGTGTGTTCTGTGTTGTGTGTTCTGTGTTGTGTGTTCTGTGTTGTGTGTTCTGTGTTGTGTGTCCGTGTGTTGTGTGTCCGTGTGTTGTATGTCCGTGTGTTGTGTGTTCTGTGTTGTATGTCCGTGTGTTCTGTGTTGTGTGTTCTGTGTTGTGTGTCTGTGTGTTGTGTGTCCGTGTGTTGTATGTCCGTGTGTTGCGTGTCCGTGTGTTGTGTGTCCATGTGTTGTATGTCCGTGTGTTGTGTGTTCTGTGTTGTGTGTCCGTGTGTTGTGTGTCCATGTGTTGTATGTCCGTGTGTTGTGTGTTCTGTGTTGTGTGTCCGTGTGTTGTATGTCCGTGTGTTGTATGTCCGTGTGTTGTGTGTTCTGTGTTGTGTGTTCTGTATTGTATGTCCGTGTGTTTGTGTGTTCTGTGTTGTATGTCCGTGTGTTTGTGTTTGTGTGTTCTGTGTTGTATGTCCGTGTGTTGTATGTCCGTGTGTTGTGTGTTCTGTGTTGTATGTCCGTGTGTTTGTGTGTTCTGTGTTGTATGTCCGTGTGTTGTGTGTTCTGTGTTGTATGTCCGTGTGTTGTGTGTTCTGTGTTGTGTGTCTGTGTGTTGTGTGTCCGTGTTGTGTGTTGTGTGTTGTGTGTTTCAGGTGTGAGCTGAGGGAGGCGCTCTTCTTCAATCCTCTGCTCAAAGTCAAAGGGAAAGGTCCGTGTAAAACAGGTGAGACTCGGACGAGACGGTCAAAAAAGCGACGGCGTTTCATCAGGTGATGTCACTGTGTGGTTGGACTCCCGCGGCCCCCTCTTTGGGACCCGCGGCCCCCTCTTTGGGACCCGGCCCCCTCTTTGGGACCCGCGGTCAGAGGAGATGAAGCACTGACCAGCTTCACAGCCTCTTCAGCTGGAGCACAGGCCGTTACCACGGAGACGGTCCATAAAGCCTCAGACCTGCTTCACATTAGGCTTCGGAGACCGGACCAGGTCTTCCTCTGGACTCCATAAACCGGGTCTGGATTTGATGGTTCAGGTCTTAATGGGAGTCTCCAGCTGGGGCGCATTCCCATCATGCTTTGCTGCAGGAAATGCCTCTGAAAACGTCTGTTAAAGTGAGCGAAAGAAGAGTCGGCTGAAAAAACACAGCTCGAGGGTGGATTTATCAGCCCGTAAACATGTCACAAACAGGACCGCCCCAAGACCTGGTTTAGACCTGGTTTAGAACTGGTTTAGACCTGGTATGGACCTGATTTGGACCTGGTTTAGACCTGGTTTAGACCTGGTTTAGACCTGATTTAGACCTGGTTTAGACCTGATTTAGACTTGGTTTAGTCCTGGTTTAGTCCTGGTTTAGACCTGGTTTAGTCATGGTTTAGACCTGGTTTAGTCCTGGTTTAGTCCTGGTTTAGACCTGGTTTAGACCTGGTTTAGACCTGGTTTAGTCCTGGTTTAGTCCTGGTTTAGTCCTGGTTTAGTCCTGGTTTAGTCCTGAGCCCGAGCGACCTCCACGACTCTGTGTTTGAACGCACCAGCAAAAGGACCTGGTCCAGTCCACGTAAAGACCTGGTCCAGTCCCCGTGAAGACCTGGTCCAGTCCCCGTGAAGACCTGGTCCAGTCCCCGTGAAGTCTCTGTTAGAATGTGGTGCAGAAACATCAGTTAGTTTAAACAGCTTTTACTGTCACTAAAACACCCCCTCCCCCCCTCTCTCCCTCCCCCCCTCTCTCCCTCTCTCCTCTCTCCCTCTCTCCCTCCCCCCCTCTCTCCCTCTCTCCTCTCTCCCTCTCTCCTCTCTCCCTCTCTCCTCTCTCTCCTCTCTCCCTCCCCCCCTCTCTCCCTCTCTCCTCTCTCCCTCTCTCCTCTCTCCCTCTCTCCTCTCTCCCTCTCTCCTCTCTCTCCCTCTCTCCCTCTCCCCCCCTTCTCTCCCCTCTCTCTCCCCCCCTCCCCCCTCACAGTTCCTCTCATAAAGGTTCCTCCTCAGACTCAGGTGAACACCTCTGGTTCGCTGCTCATGTTTCTGTGTGAAGTTTATGCGTTTCCCGCTGCGTCCATCGAGTGGAGGCGGGACGGCCAAGAGGGGGCGCTGCCTGGAGACGACCCGCACCTCTCTGTGCAGGTAACGCCTCACACGTGACGTTACACGTGACGTTCACAGAAGAAGTCTCTAAGGCGCGTGTTACAGGCTCGAGGCGGGCCTCTCAAGTTCGAGCTCTCCAGTTGGCTGCAGATCGAGGGGGCGGGACTTCAGAACGCCGGGACCTATCAGTGCGTTGCCCGAAACAAAGTGGGAACAGCGTCGGCGTCGGCCCAACTACGGATAATGACCCAAGGTACAATCGCCGTGGAAACATGAGCCGCTTTGTCTCATTTTTGTTTGGCTCAAATGAACTTCACGGGTCAAATGTTTAGCTTCAGCCAGTTTAGCTTTAGCCTGTTTAGCTTCAGCCAGTTTAGCTTTAGCCTGTTTAGCTTTAGCCTGTTTAGCTTTAGCCTGTTTAGCTTCAGCCGGTTTAGCTTTAGCCTGTTTAGCTTCAGCCGGTTTAGCTTTAGCCTGTTTAGCTTTAGCCGGTTTAGCTTTAGCCTGTTTAGCTTTAGCCGGTTTAGCTTTAGCCTGTTTAGCTTGACGTTCTGGCTTTAAGATGATTATTGTTTTTATCAAGATTATTATATTTGAATCTCTTGTGCAGCTCCAACAGAATCACATGTGGATGTTTTACATTATGACTAATTGAGTTTGTATAAATTGTAAATAGAGGTGGTCCAAGGACAGAGCCTTGAGGAACACCTTTGGGGATTTTCATAATAATGATATTTAAATCCAACATTAAACAATGAGTTTAAATGTTTTTCTGCTGAAGTTTAAATATAAAACACTGTGAATGACAAAAGTGTCAGAACATGAGAAAACAGCACCTTCTTTGATTACATGTCGTTCACTTCTCGCTGCTAAAGTCTGAACATGATGACATCATCTGCATCACAGAGAGGGACGTGGCCTGTCTTCTCATTGGCTGTGGCCCCTTTACTCTTCTCTGATTGGTGCTTTTTCTTTTGCAGAGGATTTATCGTCATATTTGGCAAACAGCATCTCAGAGATGAACCAGCTCCTGGACCAGGACTATGACCAGGACTATGACCAGGACTAAACAAGAGGGTCTTCTACTGGACCTGGACCAGGACCTGGACCAGCACTTCTGACTCGATCTCAGCCAAAGTTCATGTGGAGGACGAAGAGTCTGAACATCAGACGTTTGACCTCCTCACGACACGGAAACAACACCAAACATGCTGCTCCACCTGCTGATGTCATGAGGTGAGGCTCCCCTGTGACTGAGAACGCCACAAACCACAAACCACTGTGAAAGAACAACAAAACAAACAAACAAACAACAGCCCGTTTGTGTTCAAGACCAAAGACCGGACCCTCTGTGCCCTGGACCCTCTGTGCCCTGGACCCTCTGTGCCCGCCCTGGACCCTCTGTGCCCTGGACCCTCTGTGCCCGCCCTGGACCCTCTGTGCCCTGGACCCTCTGTGCCCTGGACCCTCTGTGCCCGCCCTGGACCGTCTGTGCCCGCCCTGGACCCTCTGTGCCCGCCCTGGACCCTCTGTGCCCGCCCTGGACCGTCTGTGCCCGCCCTGGACCCTCTGTGCCCTGGACCCTCTGTGCCCTGGACCCTCTGTGCCCGCCCTGGACCGTCTGTGCCCGCCCTGGACCCTCTGTGCCCGCCCTGGACCCTCTGTGCCCGCCCTGGACCCTTTGTGCCCGCCCTGGACCCTCTGTGCCCTGGACCCTCTGTGCCTGCCCTGGCTCTCCTCAGCCTTTATGTTTTGAAATACATTGTGATGAACATATTTATTCTCGTTTCTTCTGTCACGTTGGACTCTGCCTCATGTGGAACGTTTGGCAAATATGATTTAATAAAATGTGTTTTCGATGTTTATTATGTTTTTTATTCAGATTTAATAAAAGTGTGAAAAGCTGTGGAAGTGCAGGTTTAATGGTCTGACTGCGCCCCCTGCTGGGGACAACACGCAATGACACGAATCCCAATGTAATATTCTGTGTTTTTATTGTTTACTATATAATATATATATTTTATGGCACAAATCAATCCATTTCCAGAGTAACGACCCCAATGTTCAAATATGTCATTTCCTCGTCAACAGAAAAGCTTTGAACAAGCGCCGTCGTCATGGAAACCGCTGAGGAGAGTTTATTATTATTATTATTAAGAGTTTTTCTGCATTAGCTCCACCCAGTGTTTCAGAAAATGTAGAGTTTACATTATTAACAATAAATAAATGAATGAAAAATGAATGCCTCTGGACACTGTAAACACAATAACACAAAACTCAGCACTGCCTCAACAGGATTATTATTATTTTCTTTTTAAACTAGAGCAAAGTCGTCTTCTCATTATTGCGAAAAGAACAGAAGAACCGACAGCCCCGCCCTGTTCTGAGACAGCCCCGCCCTGTTCTGAGACAGCCCCGCCCTGTTCTGAGACAGCCCCGCCCTTTTCTGAGACAGCCCCGCCCTGTTCTGAGACAGCCCCGCCCTGTTCTGAGACAGCCCCGCCCTGTTCTGAGACAGCCCCGCCCTCTTCTGAGACAGCCCCGCCCTGTTCTGAGACAGCCCCGCCCTCTTCTGTTTGTCTGTTTCAATCATAACAAGAGCAAAATATATCAAACGAGGCATAAAATAAAGATAAGAATAGTATCAACAAGTGATTTATTAATTGAAAATATAAAAACCATGAAATTATTATGTTATAACATAATTGTGAAATAACATGTTATTATATCAAGTAATTCTATATCTTAAACAAGATACATTTTTGTTTTAGTTTATACGCAGCAGCATTACGTTTTAGCATTTTTTCCATTTATTTACTTTATTCAAAACAAATTATCTGGATGAACTGTTTGCTTAAAGATAAATTTAGACATGTTTAGATGTAAAAAGATGAAAAAAAGAGTCATAAATCAATGAAATAATGTTTTGACTTCATGTTAAATATTAGTTTATGCAGGATTTGCATCTGTTGTGTCTGTTTAAACATATTCAACATTAATGTGCAATAAACTGACATCGTCATTATCATAATCCGACTACAGTTGACTAATCGCTGTCGAATACAAAAATAATCGTCTGAAGACGCGAAGAACTCGATTTATTGCGTAGCAGATGGACGTGTCCGGAGTTTCAACCAATCACAGCGCTTCAGACACTGCGTTCGGCCAATCACAAAGCACCAACTCTTTGCGGCCAATCGCAGCAGCGCGCAGGGCCCGGCAAATCAAAGCGCACCGCCGCACGACCGTCCAATGAGAGGACAACAACACGGTGACGTTACCCTGTGCTCTGCGCGTGCGCACTGGGCAGACAGCTGATAGCTCCTTATGCTACTCGGATGCTATACGGCTAAATACAAAAGCCACGGAACACGGCGCGCGGACCAACGGGACCAGCGCAGCGCCTCCACGCGAAGCAGAGCCGTGTTTTTGTGCCTTTGGGGACGTGTTTGCACGGATAACGCCACGGTGAGAGCGGAGAGACGTGCGGATCGCGGCGCTGTTTTTGCGGGGTGGAAGCTCGACTCGGCGCCTTTAGACAAAGCTCGGGCTAATGGCTAAAAGCTAACGAGCTAACGGCTAAACACACGCAAAGACGCTTTTACTCGCTCGAAGCGACGCGCCGGCCGCTCGTTTGCACTCTTTCTGCCTTGCATCGCGTCGTGGATCGTATAATACGCCGTTATGACGCTATACTGCGCGTGCGGCGGCGGGAATGGGTGATTTTCACCGCACCCTCGGTCCTGGAAACAGCCCCGTCTTCGCTCTGTAGCGGTAGCTTTAGCCGCGGAGCTAACGATGCTAACTGTGTTCTGCCCGCCATCTTTTTAAAGCGTGAAAAACGAGCCGTGCGTTCGACCGCGGCGAACCGGGCCGAGCCGTGCTGCCCCGTGCTCGGCCCGAGGGCTCCCCGCGGCCGCGCCACCGACCCGCCCGAGCCCCCGTGTGCCGGGAAATGCGTGCGTTTGACCGGGTTTGTGGTTAGTGGAGAGGCGGGCAGCTGCTGGCGCTAGCCGCGCTCAGACGCCCGGGCTGCAGCGGCTCCGCGCGACACTTCTGACGCTTTCACTGAGTTTATGTGGTGAAATATGACGTGAATGTGGCGCGCGTGGAGCCCGGTGTTCTGACCCTGTGCCGTGGTCGTCTGCACGTTTTACGAGTCAGGTCTGGTGCAGGGGGGCGCGTGTTAAAGCCCTGATCAGGTCATCAAAGTGAGAGATTTGCGCCCAAACATCGCACGTGTGTTTGGCTCATGAACTTGACGTGATGGTCAGTGTGACGTGATGGCCAGTGTGACGTGATGGTCAGTGTGACGTGATGGTCAGTGTGACGTGATGGCCAGTGTGACGTGATGGTCAGTGTGACGTGATGGTCAGTGTGACGTGATGGCCAGTGTGACGTGATGGCCAGTGTGACGTGATGGCCAGTGTGACGTGATGGCCAGTGTGACGTGATGGCCAGTGTGACGTGATGGCCAGTGTGACGTGATGGTCAGTGTGAGGCTCCGGAAATGTGAAGTTTGTGCTTGTTTTGGTCCCGTCTGGACTGATGATTATATGATAAGAATCATTGTTTTCTTGATAGAATTATTGTCTGGGACGTTCCTTTGTGGTTAGGCCATAAAGTGGAATAAACGTGATTAATCAACTAATAAAGTAACAAGTCATATTTTAATAATAGAATATAGATCCTCTAAATCACGTATATTTTATCATAAACTCGGAGGCTTTAAGGAATAAACTATGTTGTTTATTAATGCACTTTTTGTAAATATTCTTTATCTTGAAGCTTTTATGTGGTCAACATGTATATGTCGTGTCTGTAAATATAACGTTAAACCCCGAGGACGCGCTGATGTCGTCTGTTTACGCTAAAAAAAACACCAAATATTCACGTTTGCTGCGTCTGGATCATAAAGCCTCTTCACAGGACTCTGCTGTCATCTCACTCATCAAATATCACCCATCAATCATTTCAATTTGTGAGATTTAGTGGCGAGGCAAACAGAACTGTAGAGACAATACTTTAACCCTTAAAACGCACCGACGAGTGTTTGCACGAGTCGTTAAGATGCAAACGTGCTCCAGCTCCTGTTTGTTTTTGCGTTTCTGCAGCGAAATGGAGCAAAGGATCATGGTCTATGTAGTTCCCTGTGTTCTTTTAGCAGAATCACAAGTGTAAACGGTTATAATGCCACCGACTGTTTGTGAAAATGAGCTGTTCTTTTCCGAGTGACGGCGTTTTGACGTTGGTCCTGATCCGTGTGGTTCAGTGTCACGATTATTGTCTCAAATCACCACATTATTCACACAAAACAAAAGGGAAATCCTTCATTTTGTTCCGTTCTTAATCATCGCTGTTGTAATCTGTGCGCCGCGTCAGGAAATCAAACTTTGTGAAGGCAAAAGGAAAGTTATTGCGGCTTAAACGGCCACATAAAAACACAGACTGAATTGAAATGACTTAATTTTGCTTCTTAAATCGTCACGATCATTAGTTTTAGTTCTTATAATTGTCGATTTTAACTGTACGATCTTGGCAGCCGTGTTGGAAGTGGAGGGAAACTTCTGCTTTTATTCCCTTTTTACCCTTAAATTCACACCAGTTTTGATGTTGTATATTAGTCTATTTTGTGTGTCGTACAATGAGACTTAAAACATTAACGAGCTTTGAAATGTGGCGACTGAAGGAGCAGCGAATGTGTCTGAATAAAGTGCGTTATCGGGTGAATCAGAAGTTCTTTGTCCTAAAAGCTTCTTCCGTGCGTTCGAGGCTTAAAGATTCCTGCCCGATTCCACACGGCAACAGTCCTACGTCGTTAAGGCAACGGCGTAATTACGATCTAAATGTTTTATCTCTGAACGGGGAAAAGCCCTGGCTAACGTCTTAAAATGGGGAAAGAATCATTTGCCTGAAGCTGGTGTTCAGTCCAGATTTGATCATATCGTGACGAAACGTCCTCAAATAGACAAACCTGGTGAAGAATAAACACATAAACTGATTAAAGGTACTTCATGTGTAGTTTGTGTTTTAGATTGAGCTGAAAGTACTGTTGCTGCCGGATATTCTCATTTATTATTTGTTTGGTTCTTATAATCTGTTACTTAAAACTGCAAACAATTTAAGTCATTAATCGCGACAAATCGACTAATTTAATGATACAATAATCGTTAGCTGGTCCGTGCGCAGGATCCGAAACAAGACGATGTGGAAAACGTGTAACTTGAGTTGGACGGTTTGTGTTGAAAAACGTGCTCCACCAGCTCCTCGAACGCCTCACTTCATCTGGTCAAACTGGTCAAAGTCGTTTGTGTTGTAAACGAATAATCGCTCAACAAATCAATTATGGAGCTGCAGCGATTGATCAGCTGATTGTGACTCGTTGTGTGGTCTCTGACTCTAAAATGCACGAAAACACCTTTATTATTGAAGCAGAATGTCAAATAATCAGATTTTCCTCATTGATAGTGATATTGATATGTTTACCTTATTTACTCCTTTTTAATTGGTAATAAATGTGTTTAAAAGTCTCTGTGTACAATTTTTAAATGATCGTTTGACTTCAACTGTTAAAATGACCGTTGGTTGCAGCCGTACTGGACACGTCTTCCGCTGACCTGAAGGAAAGCCACGGGATTTACAAATTTAGTCCGGGCACATCCATATCTTCTGTCAATCTCTCCTCAGCGACGGCTGTTTCGACCTCGGTTACATTTAGTTTTCACAGTTGACGCGCCTCTGATTCTGACCCGGCGTGTGCGCTTCTCTTGCAGGTCGTGCGATGGACAGTTGTTTTGGGAGAAACTTGGATCTGAACTGAACGAAAGCTCCTCAAACGAGTGTGTGGCTCTCGACGCTCCACAAGCGGTGAGTCATCTTCCAGGAGCCAGATCTGGACTTCTGTTTTCCCATCGCCTTTAGGAGGGAAATACGATGATCGGATTTGTATTCTAAACGTCCCTTTTCTCTCTCTTAACCCGGTTAACATTGTTCTTCATCATTTAGCATTTAGCACACATTTAGCACACATTTAGCATACATTTAGCACACATTTAGCATAAAAAAACTAGTTTAAAAAGTCAACCATCTGTGCATCTTCTTCTGGGCAGGTGGACACTGCAGTCCCAGGGTGCATTGCTGCGTGTCGACCCAGCATCATGTCGGACGCCCCGGAGACGGCGCCCCCGAGCCCCCCGGCCATCACCAACCCACCGCCCCCAGAGGTCACCAACCCCAGCAAGCCGGGCCGGAAGACCAACCAGCTCCAGTACATGCAGAACGTGGTGGTCAAGACGCTCTGGAAGCACCAGTTCGCCTGGCCTTTCTACCAGCCTGTGGACGCCATCAAGCTCTGCCTCGCTGTGAGTCAAGCACCCGCGACAAGTGTTCTCGGACGTGTGTAACGAGAGCCCAAATGTCCTCAGACCTGTATAACAAGAGCCCAAATGTCCTCAGACCTGTATAACGAGAGCCCAAATGTCCTCAGACCTGTATAACAAGAGCCCAAATGTCCTCGGACCTGTATAACAAGAGCCCAAATGTCCTCGGACCTGTATAACAAGAGCCCAAATGTCCTCAGACCTGTATAACAAGAGCCCAAATGTCCTCAGACCTGTATAACGAGAGCCCAAATGTCCTCAGACCTGTATAACAAGAGCCCAAATGTCCTCAGACCTGTATAACAAGAGCCCAAATGTCCTCAGACCTGTATAACAAGAGCCCAAATGTCCTCAAATGTGTTTAACAAGAGCCCAAATAAGATAAGATTACATTTATTTGTCCCGCAATGGGGAAATTCCAGACCCAAATGTAACAAGAGCCCAAATGTCCTAAGACGTTTGCAACAATGTCTCACAATAATATCATGGATGGTCAAAGCATATCGAATCACAAGCTCCTGTTTGCTCACAGAAGGAACTACATGTATCGTACTTATAGGAATTCAAGCCGCTATGAGCCCTGCGCTCGTTTCAAGGGTGTGTCTCATTTATGGATTTGACTCCCTCTCGTCTCGTCGGGCGTCTGTTCTGACTCGGTGCATGATTGTGTTTTTAGGATTACCACAAAGTGATCAAGAACCCGATGGACATGGGCACCATAAAGAAACGCCTGGAGAGCAACTATTACTGGAGCGCCAGTGAAGCCATGCAGGACTTCAACACCATGTTCACCAACTGCTACATCTACAACAAGGTGAAGCATCTGAGCTGTGTTTAACCCCATTTAAACTGCACATCCAGCCTTTCATCAGTCACAGGGATCACGGTATTTACATCAAACAAAGCACAGGCTTTTTTTTAATTTAAAGAACACGTTATTTCTCCTTTTAACCCTGTTCTGACCTGGTTTTTCATCAAAACTTAGCTGGAGTTGTGTTTAGCTTCATTCACACTCGTTAAGGTCCATTCACACTAGTTAGGGTCCATTCGCACTCGTTAGGGTTCAATCGCACTCGTTAGGGTTCAATCGCACTAGTTAGGGTTCATTCGCACTCGTTAGGGTTCATTCGCACTCGTTAGGGTTCATTCGCACTCGTTAGGGTTCTTTCGCACTCGTTAGGGTTCATTCGCACTCGTTAGGGTTCTTTCGCACTCGTTAGGGTTCATTCGCACTCGTTAGGGTTCATTCGCACTCGTTAGGGTTCATTCGCACTCGTTAGGGTTCATTCGCACTCGTTAGGGTTCATTCGCACTCGTTAGGGTTCATTCGCACTCGTTAGGGTTCATTCGCACTCGTTAGGGTTCATTCGCACTCGTTAGGGTTCATTCGTCCTCCGAGCATCAAAAACAATCTCCTCGATGTGTGATTCAATTCAATTCAATTTATTTTTGTAAGGCCCAAAATCACAACAGTTTCCTCCTGAGGGCGACAGTGAGAAATGAATCAACAGTGTCTGTGGTGGCGAGGGACGATGTCCCAGAGTCCTCTGTCCTTAGACTCTCCTTCTCGGCCAGGAAAAACTACAAAAAACCTCCTTGGGGAAAAAGTATAAACCTGGAGGAGTTCCAGTGAAGGAGAGATCTGACTCTCACAGACGCGAGGGAGACTGGAGCTGGAGCCACTCTTCAGGCAGATGAGGGACCGACAGTCGAGCTGGACCCACTCTTTATATTTCTGTTCTTAACTAGTCTGACCATAAGTCATTTCAAAGAGGAACGTTTTAAGCCTGGACTTAAATGAAGAGACTGTGTCAGCATATTTAACATGGGTCGGGAGCTGATTCCATAACACAGGAGCTTGGTAGCTAAACACTCTACCTCCTACAGTACTTTTAGAGACTCTTGGCACCACCAGAAGGCCGGCATTCTGAGAGTGAAGAGCTCTGATTGGATGAGATGGTTCTATAGCATCTTTGAGGTGGGAGGGGCCATGTCATTTATGGCTTTGTAAATCAGGAGGAGGATTTTAAATTTGATTCTAAACTGTGATGTCATATTCTATCTATGACATGACTCAAGTCTCCTCCTAAGTCCATAAAGACTCATTCTGAGCATTTCTGCCTCACGTTCACAACCTTACCTAAAACCTAACAGATTGAAAGAGCCACGCTCTTTCAATCTGTCACTGAAGCTTTACAAAAGGTTTGAAAAGTTGTGCAGTTGTTGATTTGTGTTGTTGTGTTTCCAGCCCACAGACGACATAGTGCTCATGGCTCAGGCCTTGGAGAAGATCTTTCTGCAGAAAGTGGCTCAGATGCCACAAGAAGAAGTGGCTCTGCTCCCTCCAGCTCCAAAAGGGAAGAAGCAGAGCAAGCAGCCGACCACGCCCACAGGTACAACACGCCTGAAACGCACGCCTGTTCAGACAGGTACAACACGCCTGAAACACACGCCTGTTCAGACAGGTACAACACGCCTGAAACACACGCCTGTTCAGACAGGTACAACACGCCTGAAACACACGCCTGTTCAGACAGGTACAACACGCCTGAAACACACGCCTGTTCAGACAGGTACAACACGCCTGAAACACACGCCTGTTCAGACAGGTACAACACGCCTGAAACACACGCCTGTTCAGACAGGTACAACACGCCTGAAACACACGCCTGTTCAGTTCAGACATGTACAACACGCCTGAAACACACGCCTGTTCAGACAGGTACAACACACCTGAAACACACGCCTGTTCAGACAGGTACAACACACCTGAAACACACGCCTGTTCAGACAGGTACAACACACCTGAAACACACGCCTGTTCAGTTCAGACATGTACAACACGCCTGAAACACACGCCTGTTCAGTTCAGACATGTACAACACGCCTGAAACACACGCCTGTTCAGTTCAGACATGTACAACACGCCTGAAACACACGCCTGTTCAGTTCAGACAGGTACAACACACCTGAAACACACGCCTGTTCAGACAGGTACAACACGCCTGAAACACACGCCTGTTCAGTTCAGACAGGTACAACACACCTGAAACACACGCCTGTTCAGACAGGTACAACACGCCTGAAACACACGCCTGTTCAGTTCAGACAGGTACAACACGCCTGAAACACACGCCTGTTCAGTTCAGACAGGTACAACACACCTGAAACACACGCCTGTTCAGTTCAGACATGTACAACACGCCTGAAACACACGCCTGTTCAGACAGGTACAACACGCCTGAAACACACGCCTGTTCAGTTCAGACATGTACAACACGCCTGAAACACACGCCTGTTCAGTTCAGACAGGTACAACACACCTGAAACACACGCCTGTTCAGTTCAGACAGGTACAACACGCCTGAAACACACGCCTGTTCAGTTCAGACAGGTACAACACACCTGAAACACACGCCTGTTCAGACAGGTACAACACACCTGAAACACACGCCTGTTCAGACAGGTACAACACGCCTGAAACACACGCCTGTTCAGTTCAGACATGTACAACACGCCTGAAACACACGCCTGTTCAGACAGGTACAACACACCTGAAACACACGCCTGTTCAGACAGGTACAACACACCTGAAACACACGCCTGTTCAGTTCAGACAGGTACAACACGCCTGAAACACACGCCTGTTCAGACAGGTACAACACGCCTGAAACACACGCCTGTTCAGACAGGTACAACACGCCTGAAACACACGCCTGTTCAGTTCAGACATGTACAACACGCCTGAAACACACGCCTGTTCAGACAGGTACAACACACCTGAAACACACGCCTGTTCAGACAGGTACAACACACCTGAAACACACGCCTGTTCAGACAGGTACAACACACCTGAAACACACGCCTGTTCAGTTCAGACATGTACAACACGCCTGAAACACACGCCTGTTCAGTTCAGACATGTACAACACGCCTGAAACACACGCCTGTTCAGTTCAGACATGTACAACACGCCTGAAACACACGCCTGTTCAGTTCAGACAGGTACAACACACCTGAAACACACGCCTGTTCAGACAGGTACAACACGCCTGAAACACACGCCTGTTCAGTTCAGACAGGTACAACACACCTGAAACACACGCCTGTTCAGACAGGTACAACACGCCTGAAACACACGCCTGTTCAGTTCAGACATGTACAACACGCCTGAAACACACGCCTGTTCAGTTCAGACAGGTACAACACACCTGAAACACACGCCTGTTCAGTTCAGACAGGTACAACACGCCTGAAACACACGCCTGTTCAGTTCAGACAGGTACAACACACCTGAAACACACGCCTGTTCAGACAGGTACAACACACCTGAAACACACGCCTGTTCAGACAGGTACAACACACCTGAAACACACGCCTGTTCAGACAGGTACAACATGCCTGAAACACACGGCTGTTCAGTTCAGACAGGTACAACACACCTGAAACACACGCCTGTTCAGTTCAGACATGTACAACACGCCTGAAACACACGCCTGTTCAGACAGGTACAACACACCTGAAACACACGCCTGTTCAGACAGGTACAACACACCTGAAACACACGCCTGTTCAGTTCAGACAGGTACAACACGCCTGAAACACACGCCTGTTCAGACAGGTACAACACGCCTGAAACACACGCCTGTTCAGTTCAGACAGGTACAACACGCCTGAAACACACGCCTGTTCAGTTCAGACAGGTACAACACGCCTGAAACACACGCCTGTTCAGTTCAGACATGTACAACACGCCTGAAACACACGCCTGTTCAGTTCAGACATGTACAACACGCCTGAAACACACGCCTGTTCAGTTCAGACATGTACAACACGCCTGAAACACGCGTGTTTAGTGGACCGCTCCGAGAGTTGGTCTAAAATCCATAACTCTACATTACACTATCATACCAGTGTTTTTATTCAAGGTTATCACACCGTCATCCTGGACTACTTCATTGTGTAGTTATTTATAGCGCTCATTTAGAGTCGTGTGTTGTCGCGTGTTGTCGCGTGTTGTCGCGTGTTGTCATGGTGTCGTCATGGTATCTGCTGTCGTAATACGCGTCAGACTTTGTTGTCGTGACTAACCTCTGAACTTTGTGTCCTCACAGTGAACCAGCAGCAGGCCGAGTCCTCCTCCCCCTCCCCCACTCAGACGCCCGTCATCTCAGCCACGCCCACAGCCCTACAGGCCACGCCCCCGGCCTCGGCCCCCCAGCCGCCACCAGCCACCATCATGCCCTCCGCCCAGCCCGTCGTCAAGGTAACACCACTACAAAACTGAAATCATGGCTACTTGAACTTATCCCTAAGGATTAGTTTTGTTTGCACTGAAAACCACACGTCGGGCGTTCCCTCCTCACGGTTTGTGTTAGCGCTCCATCTACTGGCTGCAGAGGGTATTACACTGGGGGAAACGAGCTAATGCTAATGTAAAGACACAGTTGTAATGAAGGTGATTTGAGCGCTTTTTGTGATTTAATAACGAATAAAGCTGAACAGGACTCCAGAAAGATGTTTAGCCAGTGACACACTTCCTGTTTTGTAGAAAATAAAACTATCATCAAATGCAGTGTCTTATTTTGACAGATGCTTTTACATTTGTACCGGAGCAAAACAGATTTACTGTAATAAATGACCAAAATCAGGCACCGAACTAAACATCGGCCTGTGCTGGTGTTTTAGGGCTGATTGTGCGAGGTTGTTTACGGGGGGTCTCTATGGTAACGATGTAATAAAGTGGTTAAATGGTGGAGACTCTTTGAAGGTTGACTGCAGGGGGCGCTGCTGCTCTTGGCTCAGCACAGGCTCTGTTTGTAGACCGTTCCCTTGTTTTACCCTCCGTCTCTCTCTCCTCAGCAGAAGAAGGGCGTGAAGAGGAAAGCGGACACGACCACGCCCACCACCTCCGCCATCTCATCCAGCCGCGCCGACTCGCCCTCGGGCCCCGAACCCAAAACCAAGCCGTCGCGCCGCCCCTCCGCCAAGTCCAGGGAGGAGCCGGGGGCGGCCGAGGCGGTGGGCGGGGCCCCGGCGCCAGGGGCCGGGGCCAAACGGGTCGGCGCCGGGAAGCTGGGTGAGCAGATGAAACACTGCGACGCCATTTTGAAAGAGATGCTGTCGAAGAAGCACGCGGCGTACGCCTGGCCCTTCTACAAGCCGGTGGACGCCGAGGCGCTGGAGCTGCACGACTATCACGACATCATCAAGCACCCCATGGACCTCAGCACCGTCCGGGTGAGGTCATAGGTCATAGGAACACACCAACGTTTGACCTCATTCAGCTTCTCTCTTAAAGTCCTTTCTCTGACACAATCACGTCTTTTGGAGTTTCTGAGGCTGTTGAACCTTGAACCATAAAACCAGGTCAACAAATCTGACCTCTGACACTGAGAGTTCTACTGAGGATTCTGACCTGAACCACTGAAAGTTTAAAATACAGATTCTACAACGTTGCGTCGTCACATGAACACACGCTGCTGTTCTGGTTATGAAAGATCCACAATTATCGAATTAAATGTAGTTACACTTTTGTCCACCAGGGGAACCACAACCACTATATTTAAGTCTTAACTACACCTGAAATATTCGTATCTAAAACAAAAGTAAAGGGCATTGTTCATCTCCCTGTGGTAATTCCGCCTGCTGCCACTAGATGGAGCGCTAGCGCAAAGGAATCGTACCGAGAACAACACGACTCACACAGTTTACGACGCCAAAGGAGAAAATAATGCAGAATGTGTGAACTTTAAAGCTCCTTCTTCAACTTGAGTCTTTCTTTTATTTTGTTCAAACAGAAAAAGATGGACAAAAGCGAGTACACCGACCCGCAGAGTTTCGCCACAGACGTGAGGTTAATGTTTTCCAACTGCTACAAGTACAACCCTCCAGATCACGAGGTGGTGGCCATGGCCCGCAAGCTACAGGTGAGTCTCACAATTAGCAACGCGAAGCTAGCAAAGCACGTTAGCAACAGCCGTTTCCTGTTGGGCGCACGGCACTCGCTTTGTCAAGAGCCACAATCTTATATTTCCAGCTCATAATGCGTCTGACGTTAGCATTAGCATTAGCATGACATAAAGATTTGTTCAAACGTGGCGTAGAGGCTTTGAGAGAAGTCAAAGAAATGAGGCAAAACTCTTCCTGTGCACCCTCGATTTAGCCACGCCTCTAGCCACGCTCCTCACACACACTAGCTTTTGCCATGCCCCTCCCATGACCCTCCTGACTCCCCCGACCCTCCTGACTCCCCCGACCCTCACCCGACGCTCCTGACTCCCCCGACGCTCCTGACTCCCCCGACGCTCCTGACTCCCCCGACGCTCCTGACTCCCCCGACGCTCCTGACTCCCCCGACGCTCCTGACTCCCCCGACGCTCCTGACTCCCCCGACGCTCCTGACTCCCCCGACGCTCCTGACTCCCCCGACGCTCCTGACTCCCCCGACGCTCCTGACTCCCCCGACGCTCCTGACTCCCCCGACGCTCCTGACTCCCCCGACGCTCCTGACTCCCCCGACGCTCCTGACTCCCCCGACCCTCCCGACCCTCCTGACTCCCCCGACCGACCCTCCTCGACTCCCCCGACCGACCCCCCCCGACTCCCTTGACCCTCCCCGACTCCCTTGACCCCCCCCCCCGACTCCCTTGACCCCCCCCCGACTCCCTTGACTCCCTCGACCCTCCCGACTCCCTCGACCCTCCCGACTCCCTCGACCCTCCCGACTCCCCTCGACCCTCCCGACTCCCCTCGACCCTCCCGACTCCCCTCGACCCTCCCGACTCCCCTTGACCCTCCTGACCCCCCTTGACCCTCCTGACCCTCCCGTGTCTCTGTTCCAGGACGTGTTTGAGATGCGTTTTGCTAAGATCCCTGACGAGGGCCTGGAGGCGTCTGTGCCCTCCACGACTCCTGTGGTCAGTAAATCCACCGCCTCCTCCGACAGCAGCAACAACTCCTCCTCCGACGAATCCTCCGACTCCGAGGAGGAGCGAGCCACGCGATTGGCCGAGCTCCAGGAGCAGGTGGGTGAACCGGCCAATCGCAGAGGGCCCAATCACAGACCATCCAATCACAGGGTAGGACACAGTTTGAATGGGGCTTTAGCGGGAGTAGACGGGGTTAGACGTGTAGACGGGAACTCTGAGATTGGCCTGAACAGTTTTGAAAGGTCCTCTATTCTGCTGGCGTCACGCTGAGCCGCTAAAGGGGCTGTACCCGAGTCCGACCGCCTGTACCCGAGTCCGACCGCCTGTACCCGAGTCCGACCGCCTGTACCCGAGTCCGACCGCCTGTACCCGAGTCTGACCGCCTGAAAACATGAAGACGAGTTCATTTAAACGCTTATATACGCTAACGTAACCATGACGCGCTCTCACCGCTCGGTCAGGGCGTAACCGCTCTAAAACACATGCATGAAATGTTTGAAAGCTGCTGATGGAAGATGATCCGCCCCCGCACACTTTGGATCCGCCCACACACACTTTGGTTCCGCCCCCTCACGCTTTGGATCCGGCCCCCTCACGCTTTGGATCCGCCCCCTCACACTTTGGATCCGCCCACACACACTTTGGATCCGCCCACACACACTTTGGATCCGCCCCCTCACGCTTTGGATCCGGCCCCCTCACGCTTTGGATCCGCCCCCTCACGCTTTGGATCCGCCCCCTCACGCTTTGGATCCGCCCCCTCACACTTTGGCTCCGCCCCCTCACGCTTTAGATCCGGCCCCCCTCACGCTTTGGCTCTGCCCCCTCACGCTTTGGCTCTGCCCCCTCACGCTTTGGATCCGCCCCGCCCCCTCACACTTTGGATCCGCCCCCCCCCCTCACACTTTGGATCCGCCCCCTCACACTTTGGATCCGCCCCCTCACACTTTGGATCCGGCCCGCCCCCTCACACTTTGGATCCGGCCCGCCCCCTCACACTTTGGATCCGGCCCGCCCCCTCACACTTTGGATCCGGCCCGCCCCCTCACACTTTGGATCCGGCCCGCCCCCTCACACTTTGGATCCGGCCCGCCCCCTCACACTTTGGATCCGGCCCGCCCCCTCACACTTTGGATCCGGCCCGCCCCCTCACACTTTGGATCCGGCCCGCCCCCTCACACTTTGGATCCGGCCCGCCCCCTCACACTTTGGATCCGCTCCCCCTCTCTCACTTTGGATCCGGCCCCCTCACGCTTTGGATCCGCCCCCTCACGCTTTGGATCCGCCCCCTCACGCTTTGGATCCGCCCCCTCACACTTTGGCTCCGCCCCCTCACACTTTAGATCCGGCCCCCCTCACGCTTTGGCTCTGCCCCCTCACGCTTTGGCTCTGCCCCCTCACGCTTTGGATCCGGCCCGCCCCCTCACACTTTGGATCCGGCCCGCCCCCTCACACTTTGGATCCGGCCCGCCCCCTCACACTTTGGATCCGGCCCCTCACACTTTGGATCCGCCCCCTCACACTTTGGATCCGCCCCCTCACACTTTGGATCCGGCCCCTCACACTTTGGATCCGCCCCCTCACACTTTGGATCCGGCCCCTCACACTTTGGATCCGCCCCCTCACACTTTGGATCCGCCCCCTCACACTTTGGATCCGGCCCGCCCCCTCACACTTTGGATCCGGCCCGCCCCCTCACACTTTGGATCCGGCCCGCCCCCTCACACTTTGGATCCGGCCCGCCCCCTCACACTTTGGATCCGGCCCGCCCCCTCACACTTTGGATCCGGCCCGCCCCCTCACACTTTGGATCCGGCCCGCCCCCTCACACTTTGGATCCGGCCCGCCCCCTCACACTTTGGATCCGGCCCGCCCCCTCACACTTTGGATCCGGCCCGCCCCCTCACACTTTGGATCCGGCCCGCCCCCTCACACTTTGGATCCGCTCCCCCTCTCTCACTTTGGATCCGGCCCCCTCACGCTTTGGATCCGCCCCCTCACGCTTTGGATCCGCCCCCTCACGCTTTGGATCCGCCCCCTCACACTTTGGCTCCGCCCCCTCACACTTTAGATCCGGCCCCCCTCACGCTTTGGCTCTGCCCCCTCACGCTTTGGCTCTGCCCCCTCACGCTTTGGATCCGGCCCGCCCCCTCACACTTTGGATCCGGCCCGCCCCCTCACACTTTGGATCCGGCCCGCCCCCTCACACTTTGGATCCGCTCCCCCTCTCTCACTTTGGATCTGCCCCCTCACACTTTGGATCTGCTCCGCCCCCCCACACTTTGGATCCGCTCCGCCCCCTCTCACTTTGGATCCGCCCCCTCACACTTTGGATCCGCTCCGCCCCCTCTCACCTTGGATCCGCCCCTTCACACTTTGGATCCGCCCCCTCTCACCTTGGATCCGCCCCTTCACACTTTGGATTGTAAATGCTGGCGAATCTTTAACCCTAAAAAAAAAAAAAAAGTTTGAATTGTTTTTATTGTAAATATCAGCTGCTGAATTTTACAGCGTTTTTCAGTTTCAAAATTCAAAATAATCTAGGTTTTTAAATATTCAATGCTTAGAGTTTCAAGTTTAAATTCACCCTCAACCCTTAAATACAAATACATTTTTTTTAGATAAATTTACCTGTATTTATTCAATTCAAAATCTGAATAAACATCATTTTACGAAACCCATAAGTTTAGCTTAAAATGTATAAACTTTGTCATTAAAGTTATTAAGACATTTATTTGAATTGTACGAGTTTTTGGACTGAAAACGACCTTGTTACAAACATGGGAATCCACAGAATCCTCGATCGAGTTTGGTCTAATTTCAGACTAAATTAAACTGGAGTAAGAAGAGTTTTAACATTTATAACACAAACTGCAGCGTTTTTATATCAAAATGTCACTTTATCCGTAAGTTCTCTTCATCTCGTCACCATATTTCAACTTTTATTTGGTCTAAAATGTATTTAAAAAGTAAAATATATACACTTAAGACTAAAATGACCACGATCTTTAGAAGCTTTTCTTTTAATTCAACTTGTTTTGACTTTGTTTGGCTGGATTGAGTGTTTTCGTGTCATCGCGATGTGCCCTGGCTCCGAGCCCCCCCGGCCCCCCTGCGCCCCCCCGGCCGGCGCCGTACCGCGTTTACACAAAGGAGGAACTCATGAAACTGCGGAGAACAGTCGTCTTACCCGGAGATCGTCACGTTATCCCGGCGGACATCCTAAGATTTTTATAAGAGATCTTCTACTGAGAGCGTTTTTCAAACTTCCTATAAGTTATTTGTTCTTTTCTTCTGTATCTATCTCTGTATCTACCTGCGTTGCATCAATGGAATTTCTCCATGTGGGACAATAAAGGATTATCTTATCTTATCTTATCTATATCCAGTTCAGAGGCCATGTCGCTGCTAACACTAACTAGCATGCTAACAGCGCTCGCACTTCCTGGTTGGCGTCCAATAGAAACGCAGGCTGCGTTAGTTTGACTTGATCACATGATAAACACCAGGTACAGCCCCTTTAAACCAGGCTATCCCAGAACTGTTTCGTGTTTTTAAAGCCCATTCACCCTCATCATTTCAGTGCGTCAGTTGAATTCATGAATGTATTTTCCAACTCTGGAGCCCCTGACTGTAGGCATGGGACGATACTTACCTCACGTCCGGCTCATCGCGGCCGAAATGACCACGATTGACCGCAATCATGTGACCGTTGTTCACATTCTGACCTGCATTGTAACATCGAGGAATCGCAGGTCTCACATGAAACACACTATTGTGGATTTGTACTTTGACAATCGTCGGCTTTTTCCTGCACAATCCGGCGGGAAAACGATTCTCTTAGACGGCGATTGTCCAGCCTTTTTGTAGCGACTTCAGAGTTTATTGTCCCATCCCTAAAGCCCCAGGGGGGAGTGACCAAACGTGGATTAAAAAGCCGACCATGAGCATAATATTGGACCTTTTGAAAACCTTGAAAAACAAATGGTTAAATACAATGTTTAGTTTTCCATGTGAATGCTGTGTTAACGTTTTTTCTCCATGTGTTAACCTGGTGCCAGATCCATCCAGAAGAGACACTCCAGCTGCGTGTGCGTGCGTGTGTCTGTGTGCGCGCGTGTGTCTGTGTGCGCGCGTGTGTCTGTGTGCGCGCGTGTGTCTGTGTGCGCGCGTGCGTGTGCGTGCGTGTGGTGGTCAGAGGTGTCGCTCTGTCCCAGGGCGGCTATGGCGTCTGACCACCACAAGGCAGATCTAATAAAGCCTTTAAAAGTTCCTAAACTAGATGTGAATTCCAGAAAGGAGCTAGAGTTTGAGTGGAACTTGTGATTTCTCTGGACAAACTGGGATTAACCTGTTACCACCCACCTATTTTCGCCCTGTGCACAATGGTTGGACCCAAATGGCATTGCTTATTAAAAGAGGATCTTACAGCCCACATGCAAGTGTGATGCATCATTAGAAAGCTTAGGCCTTCTAGTTTCTGCAGATGTGCACATGTACATGTACACACACTGTCAGGGCTTCAGAACTTACACTACAGAGGCCCAAACATAAACAAAACATCCTTTTTTAGTCTCACCTGAATATTGTCAATTTGTAATGGTCCTGAGCGTGACATACTTCATTGTGTGTTTATGCTGTTCACTGTACATGATGTTTATCTTGTTGAAAACAACTGTGTAAAGTTTCAGATCTCTAGGAACAGGCATTTTGGTGCTGTTGACCTTTTTGTATCAAAAAGTATATTCGGAACAAGTGATCCAAATATGTGCCAACTGTGCCAAACTGTTTTATTACAATTTTAGCTCCTCTATGATCATAAAACATACATTTTGATGTTTTGTAGGCCACTAATACCTATTATATCTGCTAAAAACAATGAATGTGAAAATGTGTATTTATGAGTTTACCCATGAATTTCCCATATAAAGATGAAAAAAAAAAAAAAATTATAACTTTTATTTTACTTTTGTATTGATATAATAATACATATATCTAACAAAATACGCGTCCCAAAGGCTAATAAAATCAGAAAACGTGATGCGTAAAATCTAGTCGCAAAATGCAGAAAAATCTAGGCTCTGACAGCCTTACGCACGTGAACAGGGAGAATTCTGTGTAAATAAACCCTTTGTCCCGCCTACCAGGAGAAAGCTCTCCTCATTGGCTAGAATAATATGTCACTCAAAGCCTCCTGCGTGCTTGTTAGCAGAAGCTAAAGGCTAAAAACAAAGATGGACGCGCGCTTCGGAAGCGCCGAATTTTTTTCCTCCGGAGGCTGTAGCAAACAAACCGTGGATGGTCTCATTCTGTAGGTAACAGTCTAAGGAAGAGATCGATGTCAAACACTATCTTATAAGTCAAACAGGTAATTTGTTATGGACGGAGAAATGCGCCGGACAAGCGCATTCTCGTCCGGTGAGAAACGAAGAGAAGTTTGTTTACTTGACAATATCTCGAAATCAGATAACTTCAGGAAAAATACAAGTGGATATTGTTTTTCAATGATTCCTTACGGACAGACTGAGCACAAGGATGAACAGAATTAAAGCCGTTTCGTCCATCATAAACAGCAAACAGGACATGCGTTTGTAAAAGTTGAGACTTTCTCACAAACTATTGGCAATTGCTTCTTGGGGCATATTTTTCAATGTAAATCAATGACGTATTCGTTTTGTTGAGAAAATAAGCTTTAAGATGATGTATGGCTTGCTGGTATTGACCACGGAAATAAAAGTGATGATGTAAGAGAATATTTGAGATATAGAAAATGTTCGCCGGCGGACAGGTGGGTGGTAACAGGTTAACCTCAGAATGTCACAAAATACGACACATCCGAGCGTTTTAGTCAAAGTGAAGGTCTCAGACGCGACTTGAGAGTCACAGAGCTGCTTTAAACACATTTACCATTATTTTGAACGTGAATATCAAAGTTTTTTTTTTTTTTTTTCATTTTTCCCTGCAGAAGGAGGCCCTGCAGACAGGGGGCGCTCTGGGACAGTTCCTCTGATCATTGGTTAATCTGCTTCTGATATTGACCAATGACTGTCCAGCTCTGCGAGGAAACCACTCGTGTGCATTTGGGCTTTACAATATTTTATTGTTCTGGACAAACACTCACAGTAAAGTTGAGCACACAATAGTTTTTCATTTTGTAGAAAACAATTCAGTTGTTTCATCTGGACTATTGTTTTTTTTAAACGTTTGGACTTTCATCCAAGAGTCATTCTCAATCTGTGAATCAAGACGGGGAGCTCAGATATTTATCCTACTCTGGGAAGGCCCTGATGAGAAGGTGTTATTGGTTTCACCAGAAACTAAACCTCTTTAACCCTCTGCAGCCCTTTAACCTGTTCACTGCTGCCAGCGCAGGCGAAAACCCAACTTTAAGGAGTTCTATTGCATCATTGCTCTTTTTTTCCTCAATACCAGCTGGACATCATTTTAGGGTTGGGATGATTTTCTCAACTAAACATTTTACATTGAATAATAAGCAATTACCAATAGTTTGTGATAAAGTCTCAACTTTTCATAACACATTTCTTGCCTGTTTTCCGGTTTATGACGGACTCAACGGAGTTCAGTCCGTAATAATCCACAGAAAAACAATATCCACTTGTATTTTTCCTGAAGTTTTCCCATTTGAAGAAATGGGAAATAGCCTTTTCTAAAGCTGGTCTGGAGCATTTCTGTCCATAACAAAAGGACAGATGTTGGTGTTTGGTCTGTGTTTTCTCACTTTCAGCTGCAGAATGAGACCATCATGCACCAGGTTTTATGTTCACGGCCCTCGGGGGAAAAACATGTCGCTTTTTTTAATGCACGCCTTGTCGTTTCCGCGTTCCTGTCGCGCTAAAACAGTGACGTCGAACATTTTGATTGACATATTATTCTAGCCAATGAGCCAAGCTTTTGAACGGTGGGTTTAGGAAACGGCCTAAGCGAGTGTCCACTCGGCTTATGCGCACAAGCAGAAGAGCCAGTGTTTTCTGTGCGCGCTGACAAGATTTTACACCATGTTTTCTGATCTTTTGTTAGATATATATCATTATACCAATAAAATTATATATATTTTTTTTCACCTCTTTATGGGAAATTCATGGTAAACTCATATTTACACATTTTCACATTCATTGTTTTTAGCAGTTATAATGGGTACTTCTGGTCTACAAAACATCAAGATGTAATTTTTATGATCATAAAGGAGGTAAAATTGTATGAAGACAGTTTGGCACATATTTGTATCACTTGTTCCGAATATACTTTTTGATACGAAAAGGTCAAAGCACCAAAATGCTCCTGTTCCTAGAGATGTGAAACGTGACACAGTTGTCATGACAACAGCATGTACAGTGAACAGCATAAGCACACAATGAAGTATGTCCTGCTTAGGACCTGCAACAAATGGACAATATTCAGGCGAGACTAAAAAGGATGTATTTAGTATGTTTGTGCTTCTGTAGTGTGAGTTCTGCACATCTGCAGAAACTAGAAGGCCTAAGCTTTCCCATGATGCATCACACTCACATGTGGAACGTAAAATCCTCTAATCAAGCAACGACATCTGGGTCTGACCCGTGTGCACAGGTCAAATAGGCGGATGGAGGTTAATGGGCCCTCAGCCTCCTATTTTCCCTGTCACTCTCTCTCCTCCTGTGTAACTGATGACATCAGAATGCTCTGGGCTTCGACCTCGTGGGATTCAAATTTCCATTATAAACAACAGGAAGGTTGAATCGTTCATATTTAATGTTTCTTTTTGAACAGTTTGTCTCTTTAAGTCTTTCTCCATCTTTTGTCCTGCTCAGAATCTTCTGTCTTTGATCCAGTGTTTTGTGTCTTTAAGATGAAGCTGCACGACGCTCTGTGGTCCTGAACTCCAGTGTCTGACGTGTGAGAGAGCCTCTGCTAAAATTGATTGACGGCACCGAGACATAAGGGATAGAACCACATGAAATCCCTGTTTATTTCACACCAGGAAACACTTTAAGATCCAAACTGGTTCATCCTAAGGACAAAAGAGCCACATAGTGGGACTAAAGAGAGCCACATAGTGAGACTAAAGAGAGCCACAGCGTGAGACTAAAGAGAGCCACATAGTGAGACTAAAGAGCCACTGCAGCAGAGGCTCTCTCACACGTCAGACACTAGAGTTCAGGACCACAGAGCGTCGTGCAGCTTCATCTTAAAGACACAAAACACTGGATCAAAGACAGAAGATTCTGAGCAGGACAAAAGATGGAAGAGAAAGACTTAAAGAGACAAACTGTTCAAAAAGAAACATTAAATATGAACGATTCAACCTTCCTGTTGTTTATAACCGTGTGTTGAAACTCTGAAGAGGTCGACGCCCAGAGCATTCTGATGTCATCAGTTCCACAGGAGGAGAGAGAGTGACAGGGACAATAGGAGGCTGATGGCCCATTAAAGGACTGATGGTAACAAAGAGGGTTAGTTTCTGGTGAAACCAATAACACCCTGTATCAGGAGGTCCAGTGGGCGGGGCCCACTCCGAGCAGGATAAATATCTGAGCTCTTGGTCTTGATTTTATTCACACGTTCTTTACCACTAATTATACCTTTTGTGAAGCTCAGATCCAACTCTTTTGGATTTGTTTTGTTTTGTTCCATTACTCGTGACAGGAAGTGACATTTCTACTCTGGAAATTCAAAATTGTCTGTTAAATTTGGACCTGTCAGTTAAATGTTGAAAAATATTAATGGCCTCCTTAATTTCTGGAATTCTGAACATTATTTCTTTGAGGCTGTTTGAGTGACGTGTGTGTGAGTGAAAATGCAAACATGACGACGTTAACCTGCAGCTGTAGCTCTGTCCTGTCCCACTCTGTCCCGTCCTGTCCCTCTGTGTCCCGTCCCACTCTGTCCCGTCCCTCTGTGTCCCACCGTGTCCTGTCCCACTGTGTTCCTCTCTGTCCCGTCCCACCGTGTCCATTCCCTCTGTCGTCTCCCACCGTGTCACGTCCCACCGTGTCCTGTCCCACTCTGTCCCGTCCTGTCCCACTCTGTCCTGTCCTACTGTGTCCTCTGTGGTGTCCTTTGTCCTCTCTGGTGTCCTCTGTTATGTCCTTTGTCCTCTGTTTTGTCCTCTGCGGCGTCCTCGGGTTGGACTAAGGGCCGCTCTTCTTTCAGCTGAAGGCAGTGCACGAGCAGCTGGCCGTGCTCTCGCAGGCGCCCGTCTCCAAACCAAAGAAGAAGAAAGAGAAGAAGGACAAGGAGAAGAAGGACAAGGGGAACAAGGCCAACAAACTGGAGGAGGAGAAGAAGAAGCCCGCCGCCGCCGCCGCTCAGCCAAAACCGGCCAATCAGAAGAAAGCTCCAGCCAGGAAGGCCAACAGCACAGTCACCGCCACGAGGTCTTTGACTCTTTCCACACGTTCCACCTCGTTCACGTTGTGTTAGTCCAACTAAATCTGACCCGTTCGGTTCCTTTCCTCAGACAACCAAAAAAGGGCGGTAAATCTGGCGGCTCGGCGAACGGAGAGGAAGGGGAGGAGTCCTCTCTGCCCATGACGTACGACGAGAAGCGGCAGCTGAGCCTGGACATCAACCGCTTGCCGGGCGAGAAGCTGGGCCGCGTGGTGCACATCATCCAATCCCGAGAGCCGTCGCTGCGAGACTCCAACCCCGACGAGATCGAGATCGACTTTGAGACGCTCAAACCCTCCACGCTGCGAGAGCTGGAGAGATACGTCAAGTCCTGTCTGCAGAAGAAGCAGAGGAAGCTCATGCGTGAGTACTGAGCGCTAGGCTAGGCTAGGCTAACACTAAACACACTCATCGATCATCTAACTCTAGTGTTTGGCTGACCTCCGCCAGCTCATGCTAACCTTGTTTTCTTTTGTGTCGTTGCAGAGAAAGCGGCCGGGGGCGCGGCCTCGGGCGCAGGGGGCGGGGCCAGTAGATTGAGTGGCAGCTCATCGTCTTCCTCCGACGACAGCTCATCCACGGGAAGCTCCTCCTCCTCCGACACAGACTGAACAGACTCTGTACATACGCCCCGTTTTTAGAGTAGTGTTCTCTCCCGCCTCGGGCCCGGACCCCCGAACGCACCACATTCCACTGCAAGCAGGCGCCCAAACCCCCAACGCCATGGAGCCCGACGGACGCCATGGAGCCCGACGGACGCCATGGAGCCCGACGGACGCCATGGAGCCCGACGGACGCCATGGAGCCCGACGGCCGCCATGGAGCCCGACGGACGCCATGGAGCCCGACGAGCCCGACGGACGCCATGGAGCCCGACGAGCCCGACGGACGCCATGGAGCCCGACGGACGCCATGGAGCCCGACGAGCCCGACGGACGCCATGGAGCCCGACGAGCCCGACGGACGCCATGGAGCCCGACGAGCCCGACGGACGCCATGGAGCCCGACGGAAGCCATGGAGCCCGACGGACGCCATGGAGCCCGAAGACGGACGCCATGGTGCCCGAAGACGGACGCCATGGTGCCCGAAGACGGACGCCATGGTGCCCGAAGACGGACGCCATGGTGCCCGACGGACGCCATGGTGCCCGAAGACGGACGCCATGGAGCCCGAAGACGGACGCCATGGAGCCCGAAGACGGACGCCATGGAGCCCGAAGACGGACGCCATGGAGCCCGAAGACGGACGCCATGGTGCCCGACGGACGCCATGGAGCCCGAAGACGGACGCCATGGAGCCCGAAGACGGACGCCATGGAGCCCGAAGACGGACGCCATGGAGCCCGAAGACGGACGCCATGGAGCCCGTGGAGCCCGAAGACGGACGCCATGGTGCCCGACGGACGGACGCCATGGTGCCCGACGGACGGACGCCATGGTGCCCGACGGACGCCATGGAGCCCGACGCCCCATGGAGCCCGACGGACGCCATGGAGCTCCATGATGGAAACGTGGGCAAAGCTGGATTATATCTGCCGAGTCATGGAATACATCAGAGCGTGCGAGTCCTACTCCAGGGCTGGGCCATTCACCAACTCTTTTCATTCTATATATTTTATTTTATATTTTGACCCTTATGCTTTATTTGACGGGACATTATCACAAGAAATGGGAGGAGACATCTGGCAAACCGAATTGTGTTTCACGCCCGACACGGCGACACCGGCGAGTCGCGAGGTTGTACTCTGACTCGAGGCCTCGTTTACACTGCAACAAGTTTCACTAATTCGCCGTTTCGAAATGTGTCTCGAGCCACTCCACGCTGAAAACGCTCAGAAAGGTCGTTTCTTTGGAGACGGGAGGCCGATCGGAGCGCCTATTGAGTTTGTCGCGGCGGATTGACGACACGACCCCGGTCTGAGCATCAATCCGCTCTCTGAAGCGAAACACGGAACATTGGAGCCTCATACGTATGTCTAGAAGAAGAAGGAGGTCAAGGCAAAGTGAGAGTGTGGGCGACTAAAGAAATTGATGGGCGACCAAGCGCTGCCCTGCCGTGTTAAAGGGCAAAAGCTCTCAAAACGATTCAGGATCCGTGTGACCTGACCATGAATCTGTTCGCACCATCGTTTACATCTAAATGCAGATCACGTGGCAACGAATGATGCCTTTTCCTGAGCGGTTGCCATGTAAACAAAGTCGTGTAAACGTAAAGTCAAAACGATGCGTATGTCGTGGCCATCTTTTCACGCCGAATATCCCGCTAACGCCGCGACTCATCGTGCAGCCGTGTCTCCCGAGTGGTTCCTTTTGTGCCTTTGCCTCATGTCTCTCCCCCTCCGTGTGTCGCCCAGCCCTGCAGCGCCACCTACGGGCGGTCGGGTTCAGGCCGCGCTCGCTCCAACGTTACGGGCTCTTTACGACAAACCCCACAAACGGAAAAAAAGAACGCTAAACGGACTAAAGGCGGACCACCACGCTTCGACCGACGCCCTCGACCCGACGCCTCGAGCGACCGACGCCTCAACTTGACGCCAAGACCGACCGACGCCTCGACCGATGCGCGCAGAGTTTTAAACCGCCGCGTTTTTAATCTCCAGACAATTTTTTAACCTAAAGCGAGATATTTGCCGGCGTTTAAAATGTGTTCCGACCGGGAACGTGCCCCGGAGCGTCGGGCGTCCGAGCCGTGGTGGTCCGCCTCCTCTCGCCGTGGTGGTCCGCCTCCTCTCGCCGTGGTGGTCCGCCTCCTCTCGCCGTGGTGGTCCGCCTCCTCTCGCCGTGGTGGTCCGCCTCCTCTCGCCGTGGTGGTCCGCCTCCTCTCGCCGGGGGTTCAGAGGGTTTTTTCCCCCCCTTTTTTTTTTTTCCAATCGTCTGTAAAAATCAAAATGAGAAAAAAATGTGTTTTTTCTTTTGTAAACTACACTACATGAGTTCTCTGCTGTGCCGTGTGTCCTCGTGCCGCTGTCTACATGTTCCACCCTCACATTTTATTCCAAACGCTCGACGGACGGGCCGCGGGGACGGGCGCGAGGTCAGGATGTCCAAACGAAACCAGCGTCTTTCCTCCGGCCCCGCCTTCGTTTTTTTTCAAATTCCTCCCGCTTAAATTCGTCCACGTTTCGATCGTACGAAGACGACTTTATTTTCTCAAACAAAAACGTTTTTCGAATTCGCCCGTGCCATGTTTCGGACGCGTTGGTGGCAAAAACTGGATGAATGTGGAGTTTTTTGATAAAAGTGAAAATTGTTTCCATTAAATGGCCTTTTTTTTTTTGGAAGAACTTTTTACTTTTCCCTTTAGATTTTTAAACAAATTTTTATCTTACTCCGTGTTTTTACGTTATTTATATCTCAGAGCTGTAAAAAATGGGCGTTTCCTTCAGTCACGTCTTTTTGAGAGAAACTCGCTTATTACAGCTTTAAGTTTTTATATTTTTTAAGATTTTTTTTTTTTTTTAAATCAAAAACCGTTTGGAAGTCGAGTCGGGCCTAATTTCTTCAGAATAAAGACATTTTTGTACTTTTTATTTCCGATTTATATTTATGCTTCAAGGCTTTCATTTTTTATTTGTTCTGAGCAGATTTTCCAGAAATTTACAGTTTGAGCCGCGTTTCGAGTCACTGTACAATTACACAAACTAAACTGTCAAAATGCAGCAGATATTTGGTCCTGGTTTATTCTTTTTAATTACTCGTTCTTTCCACAAGAAACAAAAGTACCAAGTTTTACAACATCAGATCATTATTTTACATTTGTTTTAACTGTAATATTCATCTAAAACGGCTTAATAATACAAACTATTGACTTCCTGTTAAAGCCCCGCTTCTTCGTACTGCAAGCCCCGCCTCTTCGCAGTGTCATTTCCACGTTTTTATTGTACATATATAAATATCTTTGACATTCTAGAACTCGCCATGTGTCGCTCAGTCTTAATCCTCCAGATAATCACAGTAAGTACAGGGACGTGGGCGGGGCTAGGGGGTAGGTGGAACTCCCATCTGTTTTTTTTCCCACCCGAATCATGCTTTAGCCGTTGCGCTACAGACAAACGCCCTTCATCTGTCATCTTGACGGTAAATTCTAGAAAATCCTGAAAGTTTGACCTGTAAAACGTACGAGTCGGGTCCGTCGTCGTCGTCGTGACGCTGGTTTCTTGTGGACGCGCGGTTTTAAAAAGTCTGTTTAATTCAGAGCGACGGGCGAACAGCGCGTCACGGTTTTTCCCTCTCTGTTTTTTATTTTATTTGTCTTTAGTTGAGGTCGATGCATAATAATAGTTAATAATAATGTTTTTTGTATTTTAATAAGAAAAACGAAAAAAGTGAGTTTATGTACTGCATGCACTGCGGCCGTTTGTTCTTTCCGATGTTTGAGCACTGTATAGTAGCTGTACGTAGAGACGGGAACGGGCTCCGAGCGACGCCGCGTCCACCAAAAACACAAACGCTCTCCAGAAAAAACGCACGTTCACGATTCGGTCCCAGAACCGAGCCGGGTCTACATTAGGGATGTCACGACGTCACTGCGTCGGAGAAACAAACGGGCGAACAAAACGAGTGCTTCTCAAACACACGACCGCGGCCTCGGTAACTGTCCGGATGAACTCTCTGCAACTGTCCGGATGAACTCTCGGCCTTGGTAACTGTCCGGAGGAACTCTCTGATCGGTTTCTACGGTGACATCCCTAGTTTAGACGCACGGAGACGACAGGACGATGGGAAATGGTTTTAAAAAGTGACCCGCGGGTGCACAAAGTGTGGACGTGGCCAGAGCTGCAAACTCTGACTAGATGTAAAATTACTGATGGATTATTTTCTGAGTTCCTTTGTTTTCATAAATAAACTCATAAACAAGAAGAAAAAAAAGTGCTGTCGTTACTTACCATTTCTGTCCAAGAAGAACGGTGGGAGGAGGAGTCTGCGATGGGGAGGGGGGGAGGAGTCTGTGATGGTGAGGGGGGAGGAGGAGTCTGCGATGGGGAGGGGGGAGGAGGAGTCTGCGATGGTGAGAGGGGGAGGAGGAGTCTGCGATGGTGAGGGGGGAGGAGGAGTCTGCGATGGTGAGGGGGGGAGGAGTCTGTGATGGTGAGGGGGGAGGAGGAGTCTGCGATGGTGAGAGGGGGGGAGGAGTCTGTGATGGTGAGGGGGGAGGAGGAGTCTGCGATGGTGAGGGGGGGAGGAGTCTGTGATGGTGAGGGGGGGAGGAGTCTGCGATGGTGAGGGGGGGAGGAGTCTGTGATGGTGAGGGGGGGAGGAGTCTGTGATGGTGAGGGGAGGAGGAGTCTGCGATGGTGAGAGGGGGAGGAGGAGTCTGCGATGGTGAGGGGGGGAGGAGTCTGTGATGGTGAGGGGGGAGGAGGAGTCTGCGATGGTGAGAGGGGGAGGAGGAGTCTGTGATGGTGAGAGGGGGAGGAGTCTTGTTCCTACCCTCACCTATGGTCATGAGCTTTAATGACCCAAAGGACAAGATCGAGGATACAAGTGGTCGAAATGAGTTTCCTCCTCCGGGTGGCTGGGCGCTCTCTTAGAGATAGGGGGAGGAGCTCAGTCACATGGGAGGAGCTCTGAGTTGAGCCGCTTCTCCTCCTG
Organism: Eucyclogobius newberryi; assembly: GCF_026437365.1. Classification (NCBI taxonomy): domain Eukaryota; kingdom Metazoa; phylum Chordata; class Actinopteri; order Gobiiformes; family Gobiidae; genus Eucyclogobius; species Eucyclogobius newberryi. Next base: position 3,448,866 of record NW_027316278.1, on the reverse strand, counting down.
GGCTCCTCCCAGGGGAGGAGTTTTGGGCATGTCCCACCGGGAAGAGGCCCCAGGGGAGACCCAGGACACACTGGAGGGACTATGTCTCTCGGCTGGGAACAGCTCAGGATCCTCCTGGAGGAGCTGGTGGACGTGTCTGGGGAGAGGGAAGTCTGGACTGCTGCCCCCGCGACTCGGCCCCGGATTCATTTTGAAACAGAAAAACCCTCATGAAGTTTAAACTAAATAAAAATAAATTCAAACAGAAATGTTAAACTAAAAATCTGGTGAAACAAAGTCACGTGAAGAAAAACAAGAACAAGAATCACTTCATATTTATTTACTTTAATACTGCAGTGGAGCAAACACGAGGAGGTCAGAGGTTTGAGTCCCAGGGTGCTGCGCGATTGCTGCGCGGGTGCTGCACGGGTCAAATGAGTTCACACTGTGTCGGGCGCTGGAGTTAGAGCTCAACAGTCTCATGTCTGAAGCATCATCAGAGCTGGTTATCAGGACTGAAGGAAGTCACTTTGAAAACACGGAGGAGCACCAGAGGAACATGTCGGTGTAATGCCTCATTCGTCCAGGAGGGGAAAAGAGTCAGTTGTTTCATCTGGACTGACTCAAGATATTTATCCTGCTCGGAGTAGGCCCCGCCCACTGGACCTCCTGATACAGGGTGTTATTGGTTTCACCAGAAACTAACCCTCTTTGTTACCATCAGTCCTTTAATGGGCCATCAGCCTCCTATTGTCCCTGTCACTCTCTCTCCTCCTGTGGAACTGATGACATGGCTCTTTAGTCTCACTATGTGGCTCTTTAGTCTCACTATGTGGCTCTTTAGTCTCACTATGTGGCTCTTTAGTCTCACTATGTGGCTCTTTAGTCTCACTATGTGGCTCTTTAGTCTCACTATGTGGCTCTTTAGTCTCACTATGTGGCTCTTTAGTCCCACTATGTGGCTCTTTAGTCTCACTATGTGGCTCTTTAGTCTCACTATGTGGCTCTTTAGTCCCACTATGTGGCTCTTTAGTCTCACTATGTGGCTCTTTAGTCCCACTATGTGGCTCTTTAGTCCCACTATGTGGCTCTTTAGTCCCACTATGTGGCTCTTTAGTCCCACTATGTGGCTCTTTAGTCCCACTATGTGGCTCTTTAGTCCCACTATGTGGCTCTTTAGTCTCACTATGTGGCTCTTTAGTCCCACTATGTGGCTCTTTAGTCCCACTATGTGGCTCTTTAGTCTCACTATGTGGCTCTTTAGTCCCACTATGTGGCTCTTTAGTCCCACTATGTGGCTCTTTAGTCTCACTATGTGGCTCTTTAGTCCCACTATGTGGCTCTTTAGTCCCAGTATGTGGCTCTTTAGTCTCACTAAGTGGCTCTCTTTCTTCACTGCATTGGACAGAATAAACTACAAGTGCCACATGCTCCGGTGGTTTCACTGGACGCTGCAGATCCTGGACTCGGCCTGCGGCCTCTGGACCCTCTGGGCCGTCTCTGGGACCAGGACGGGCTGGTTGCCGTGGTTACTGAACCAGGTGTGCTGTGAGCGGCTCAGGTAGGAGTGAGGGGGCGTGGCCTGGAGCTGCTGCTGACTCCAGATCAGGAACGACGTGTCGCGGTATCTCAGGCCAACCGAGGCCTCGCTCAGGGCTTTAGCGGCCAGAGGGGGGCGCTGCGGGGTCACCGAGGGGTCAGGAGTCACCGAGGGGTCAGGAGTCGCCATGGGAACAGATCCAGGCCCACAGACCAGTCAGACATGATCCAACCTGAGGAGAAACAAATACTCACGTTACTTTGATCATTTTTTGACTCATTCAACAGAGACCTTAACGTGGTGGAGGGGTTTGAGCGCCCGAATGATCCCAGGAGCTATGTTGTCGGGGGCTTTAAGCCCCTGGTAGAGTCTCCCAAGGCAAACAAGTCCTAGGTGATGGGTCAGACCTGGAGCGGTTCAGAAGCCTTTTATGACGACAAGAAAATCAAGGCCAGTTACGTCGCCCGGATCGGCGTCACTGGGGCCCCATCCTGGAGCCAGTCCTAGGATGGGTGCTCGTCGGCGAGCGCCTGGTGGCCGGGTCTTTCCCCATGGGGCCCGAAAGAGCGAAGTGGGGCCGCCCTCCAGTGGGCCCACCACCCGCAGGAGGAGCCATAAGGGGCCGGTGCAGAGAGATCTGGGCGGCAGTCGACGGCAGGGGCCTCGGCGACCAGATCTCCGGACATAGAGACTGGGGACATGGAACGTCACCTCGCTGGGGGGAGGGGCCTGAGCTTGTGAGGGAGGTTGAGCGATTCCGACTAGATATAGTCGGCCTCACCTCCAGCACAGTTTGGGCTCTGGAACCATCTCCTCGAGAGGGACTGGACGCTCCACTTCTCTGGAGTTGCCCGCGGGGAGAGGCGGGGCTGGTGTGGGCGGGGCTGGTGTGGGCTTATAGTCCCTCAGCTCAGCCGCCACGTGTTGGAGTTTACCCCGGTGAACAAGAGGGTCGCGTCCCTCCGCCTTCGGGTGGGGGACAGGTCTCTCACTATTGTGGCGGCCTACGGGACGAACAGCAGTGCAGAGTACCCGGCCTTCTTGGAGTCCTTGGGAGGGGAACTGGATAGTGCACCGACCGGGGACTACGTTGTTCTGCTGGGGGACTTCAACGCCCACGTGGCACCTGGGGAGGGGTGATCGGGAAGAACGGCTTCCCCGATCTGAGCCCGAGCGGTGTTCAGTTATTGGACTTCTGTGCCACGGATCGTCCAGAACGAACACCATGTTCAAGCACAAGGTCCATCAGTGCACGTGGCACCAGGACACAGGAGGTCAATGATCGACTTTGTTGTCGTGTCATCTGACCTCCGACCTCCGACCTCCGGCCTTGTGTCTTGGACACTCGGGTGAAGAGATGGGCAGAGCTGTAGAGCACCACCTGGTGGTGAGTTGGATGCGCTGGCAGAGGAAGAAACCTGACAGACTTGGCAGACCCAAGTGCATTGTGGGGGTCTGTTGGGAACGTCTTGCGGAGCCCTCTGTCAGGAGGGTCTTCAACTCACACCTCCAGGAGAGCTTCTCCCAGACCCCGGGGGAGGCTGGGGACATTGAGTCCGAGTGGACCATGTTCTCGGCCTCCATTGTTGAGGTTGCAAGGTCTCCGGTGCCTGTCGTGGCGGCAACGCCCAAACCCGGTGGTGGATACCGGAAGTAAGGGATGTGGTCAGACTGAAGAAGGAGGCCGATCAGGCCTCTTTGTCTTGTAGGTCTCCGGAGGTCATCGACAGGTATCGGCAGGCCAAGCGGGCCGCAGCTCGTGCTGTCGCAGAGGCAAAAACCCGGGGCTGGGAGGAGTTTGGGGAGGAGTTTGGGGAGGCCATGGAGGAGGACTATCGGTCGGCCCCAAAGAAATTCTGGCAAACCGTCCGGCGCCTCAGAAGGGGGAAGCAGTGCTTCACCAACACCGTTTACGATGCAGGTGGAGACCTGCTGACCTCGACTGGGGAGGTCGTCGGACGGTGGAAGGACTTTGAGGACCTCCTTAATCCCTCAGTCACGTCTTCTGAAGAGGAAGCAGAGACCGGGGACTCAGAAGCTGACTCGTCCATCACCTGAAGTCACTGAGGTTGTTGGCAAACTCCTCAGTGGGTCCGGGGGTGGATGAGATCCGCCCTGAGGACCTAAAGTCTCTGGATGTTGTAGGACTGTCTTGGCTGACACGTCCCTACAACACTGCGTGGCGGTCGGGGACAGTGCCTCTGGACTGGCAGACCGCGGTGTTCAAGAAGGGGGACCAGAGGGTGTGTTCCAACTACAGAGGGATCACACTCCTCAGCCTCCGCTAAAGTCTATTCCAGGTACTGGAGAGGAGAATCCGACCGATAGTCGAACCTCGGATTCAGGAGGAGCAGAGCGGTTTTCGTCCTGGACGTGGAACACTGGACCAGCTCTAGACTCTCCATCGGGTGCTCGAGGGTTCATGGGAGTTTGCCCAACCAGTCCACATGTGCTTTGTGGATGTGGAGAAGGCTTTCGACCGTGTCCCTCGGGGTGTCCTTTGGGGGGTGCTCCGGGAGTACGGGGCCCTTTGGAGCTGTGTTCGCATTGCCGGCAGTAAGTCAGTGTCTCAGTGCACGAGGGACACCTCAGGGCTGCCCTTTGTCACCGATTCTGTTCATAGTTTTTATGGACAGAATTTCTAGGCGCAGTCAAGGGTCAGAGGGTGTGGTCAGGGCTCAGAGGGTGTCCGGTTTGGGGACCACAGGATCTCATCTCTGCTGCAGACGATGTTGTCCTGAGGCTCCATCAAACCAGGACCTGCAGCTGCACTGGGACGAGAGGGAAGCGTCTGGGATGAGAATCAGCTCCAAATTAGAGGTCATGGTTCTCCAGGTGGGTGGGGGGGTCCTTGTTCTCTCCAGGTGGGTGGGGGGTCCTTGTTCTCTCCAGGTGGGTGGGGGGTCCTTGTTCTCTCCAGGTGGGTGGGGGGTCCTTGTTCTCTCCAGGTGGGTGGGGGGTCCTTGTCCTCTCCAGGTGGGTGGGGGGTCCTTGTTCTCTCCAGGTGGGTGGGGGGGTCCTTGTCCTCTCCAGGTGGGTGGGGGGTCCTTGTTCTCTCCAGGTGGGTGGGGGGTCCTTGTTCTCTCCAGGTGGGTGGGGGGTCCTTGTTCTCTCCAGGTGGGTGGGGGGTCCCGTTGTGGTGCAGAAGGAGCTGAGTCCAAAGACAAAGCTCTGGATTTATGGGTCACTCACGTTCTGACCTCACCTATGGTCATGAGCTTTAATGACCCAAAGGACAAGATCACGGATTCCTCCGCCGGGTGGCTGGGCGCTCCCTTAGAGATAATGGGAGGAGCTCGGCCCATGGATCTGTTATAATATCTGGATAGGGCGTGGCTCGCCGCAGCATGTCGCAGACTCCCCCAGTGGCCACTCCATTGGTACTGCAGCCAAAGAAACCGTGCAGCCCAGAAAGCTTTTTTACCTAGAGAGCAATGTAATGAAAAACTGCTCGTGTTCGGCTGAAAGAGCACCTAGAGCACCTGGAGCACCTGGAGCACCTAGAGAACCTAGAGCACCTAGAGCACCTGGAGCACCTAGAGCACCTGGAGCACCTACAGCACCTACAGCACCTGGAGCACCTGGAGCACCTGGAGCACCTGGAGCACCTAGAGCACCTAGAGCACCTAGAGCACCTAGAGCACCTAGAGCACCTGGAGCACCTGGAGCACCTGGAGCACCTGGAGCACCTGGAGCACCTGGAGCACCTGGAGCACCTGGAGCACCTAGAGCACCTAGAGCACCTAGAGCACCTAGAGCACCTAGAGCACCTAGAGCTTTCAGAAATGTCGGATATAGCGGAAATTCTTACCTATTTATGGGTCATTGACTTTTTCTAATTTTAAGATTCTTCAGTTGTCTTTAAAAACGCATTTTAAGCTGTAGCTTCAGCGTCGCTCTAGCGTCGCTCTAGGCCAGCTCGTGACCGTCTAGACCAATCAGAGCGCGAGTAGGTGAAGTGAACGGGCCGAGATGCCACGAATGAGCTACAGGCGTAAAACTATCCATGAGTTTAATAACTGAACAAATCATCAAAGTAATGACCACCACGGATCTGAGGGCCGCGGGTCTGAGGGCCACGGATCTGAGGTCTGAGGGCCGCGGGTCTGAGGGCCACGGATCTGAGGGCCGCGGGTCTGAGGACCGCGGGTCTGAGGGCCACGGATCTGAGGTCTGAGGGCCGCGGGTCTGAGGGCCGCGGGTCTGAGGGCCACGGGTCTGAGGGCCACGGATCTGAGGGCCGCGGGTCTGAGGGCCACGGATCTGAGGTCTGAGGGCCACGGATCTGAGGTCTGAGGGCCACGGATCTGAGGGCCGCGGGTCTGAGGGCCACGGATCTGAGGGCCGCGGGTCTGAGGGCCGCGGGTCTGAGGACCGCGTGCGGGTCTGAGGACCGCGGATCTGAGGTCTGAGGGCCGCGGGTCTGAGGGCCACGGATCTGAGGGCCGCGGGTCTGAGGGCCACGGATCTGAGGTCTGAGGGCCACGGATCTGAGGGCCACGGATCTGAGGGCCGCGGGTCTGAGGGCCACGGATCTGAGGGCCGCGGGTCTGAGGGCCACGGATCTGAGGTCTGAGGGCCGCGGGTCTGAGGGCCACGGATCTGAGGGCCACGGATCTGAGGTCTGAGGGCCACGGATCTGAGGGCCGCGGGTCTGAGGGCCACGGATCTGAGGGCCGCGGGTCTGAGGGCCGCGGGTCTGAGGACCGCGTGCGGGTCTGAGGACCGCGGATCTGAGGTCTGAGGGCCGCGGGTCTGAGGGCCACGGATCTGAGGGCCGCGGGTCTGAGGGCCACGGATCTGAGGTCTGAGGGCCACGGATCTGAGGGCCACGGATCTGAGGGCCGCGGGTCTGAGGGCCACGGATCTGAGGGCCGCGGGTCTGAGGGCCACGGATCTGAGGTCTGAGGGCCGCGGGTCTGAGGGCCACGGATCTGAGGGCCACGGATCTGAGGGCCACGGATCTGAGGGCCGCGGGTCTGAGAGCCATGGATCTGAGGGCCGCGGGTCTGAGGGCCACGGATCTGAGGGCAGCGGGTCTGAGGGCCGCGGGTCTGAGGGCCGCGGGTCTGAGAGCCACGGATCTGAGGGCCGCGGGTCTGAGGGCCGCGGATCTGAGGACCATTTAATTTTTTCCGGTTCAAAATCCTTCAGTTTTCTTAAACCAGTACTTTAATATTTGGCTTTATCTCACGCTCTGCTCTGCTCTAGTAATTCTCTCTGATTGGTCAGTACGATCACATGGTACGCTAACCTACCTCACTTCTGGGCTGCAGTGTCCAAAGAGCTAAAGGCTAAAGAGCTAAAGGCTAAAGAGCTAAAGACTAACTGGCGACATGCGCTACTGAGCAGCTGCCATTGACTTGAATGGGCGGCCATCTTGGCTGCTGGGGGCTTGGCTCGGTCACACGGGGGGAGCTCGGAGTAGAGCCGCTGCTCCTCCAGCTGAGGTGGCTCGGGCATCTGTTCCGGATGCCTCCTGGGCGCCTCCCTCGGGAGGTGTTTCGGGCATGTCCCACCGGGAAGAGGCCCCGGGGAAGACCCAGGACACGCTGGAGGGACTATGTCTCTCGGCTGGCCTGGGAACGCCTCGGGAGGAGGAGGAGCTGGAGGAAGTGTCTGGGGAGAAGGAAGTCTGGGAGTTCCTGCTTAGCCTGCGGCCCCCGCAACCCGGCCCCGGATAAAGCGGTAGAAGATGGATGGATACTTGTATTTGAGTATCATTTTATCTGTGTATTTGTAATGACTTAGACTAAAGTCCATCTGAAGCTCCTGTTTGTTCTGACTCTGGTGGGAGGGCATCTGTGCTAAATGTGTATCACACCTTTACTTCTGTTAAATGTCAGTTAAATGTCAGTTTGTGAACACATTTACAAAAATCAGAGTTTAAATTGACGCTGAATTATGTTTATGTTAAAAAATATAAAATTAAATTGAAACAGGATTAAAAAGTATCCTGTATTTTTTTTCTTGAGTACTTATGATGGATGTGGCTGCAGTACTCGAGTACACAGAGTACACAGAGTACACAGAGTACACGTTCAGTCAAATAACTCTAAATATCCTTGTTGTTTGTTTGTGTGTCTTTGGAGAGTTTGTGTTTTCCGTTGTTAATCGCTATGGCAACGGTCTTAATCGCTCATCCTTCTGAATCTCATATTGAACATAAACCGCAGCTCCAGAGACTCACCTGCAAACACCGGTCCCGGTCCCGGTCCCGGTCCGGTCCCGGTCCAGTCCCGGTCCCGGTCCAGTCCCGGTCCCGACCCCGGAGCCTGAAAGAGCCTTTTAGATGTTTCTTTCTCTCTTTTGCCTCATATTAGCTCCCGTAGCTTCATTAGCCGCTGCTGTTCCCATAGTAACGGTCCATCAGCTGAATGTGTCCGGCTGGAAACAGAAGCGACTCGTCTTGGAATCAAATAAAGGTTCAAATATTGATTGGATAAAAATCTGTGGGTTTATAACAATATTTATTTCGTAATTTTTGAAAAACACAAAAGTTTATTTTAAAAATCGTACAATAAATCTGATCTCTCTTAAACGTTATTTCCTCTCATGTTCCCGCCAGTCCAGCAGAGGGCGCGCGCGACCGTCCGCGCGGCTTCAGTGGTGACATAAACAAACAGGCTTAGCATTAGCATTAGCTCAAGCCTCTCCTCACTCACTCTGGTAAGTCTTTCAAACAATAACGTGACTTTTTATTTCACGTCTTTCTTCTGGTTTAATCAATCACGTGATCAGACATTTTGACGCGTTGTAAAGGCCGCGTTTGATCAGGTTAAAGAAGGAGCCGAACCCCGTACAAAAAACATTCCATTTCAGATGTTTTGCTGTTTTACATTTAGATCTCGACTCCACAAACATTGTATTTCTTCTGTTTATACGTGTTGGTGACTTTATATTTAGTTCGGCTTAAGAATTAATTGAATTAAAGTTAATATTATTGCATTTGTGACTCGTTCTTTTGGAGATGACCCGCTGCTTAGTGTCATCGGCGACGCGCTTAAATGTGCTGAGCCGTCAAAGGAGTTCGTCATGACGTCATTATTGTTCACTTCAAACACGTGACGCAGAATCAGATTTAAATCTTTATCTCAAATCATGACGTCACAGTTTCACCGGAAGTAAAAAACTAAACTAAAGAAGCTCCAACCCACGTGACCAAATGAGAGAATTCAACAGTTAAAGTGAAACATTTCTGCTGTTTATTGACATTTTGCTTCTCTGTTTCAGTCGGGGGCCACAGTCCACACTCGGGGGCCACAGTCCACACTCGGGGGCCACAGTCCACACTCGGGGCCCACACTCTGGGTCCACTGTCCACACTCGGGGGCCACAGTCCACACTCGGGGCCCACACTCTGGGTCCACTGTCCACACTCGGGGGCCACAGTCCACACTCGGGGCCCACACTCTGGGTCCACTGTCCACACTCGGGGGCCACAGTCCACACTCGGGGCCCACACTCTGGGTCCACTGTCCACACTCGGGGGCCACAGTCCACACTCGGGGCCCACACTCTGGGTCCACTGTCCACACTCGGGGGCCACAGTCCACACTCGGGGCCCACACTCTGGGTCCACTGTCCACACTCGGGGGCCACAGTCCACACTCGGGGCCCACACTCGGGGCCCACACTCGGGGCCCTGATGGTGAAGCAGCAGCACAGGTCTCGTCTCGTCTCACGTTAAATCGTCTTGATGAATCTGAAGTTTTGACTCGTTCTTGTTTCTTCAGGAGGTTTTTACCTGTCGGAAGCAACAACGTGACACTCGTCCTCCTGGAAGCACCTGCCTCACCTCAGAGACGACAGGAAGCACCTGCCTCACCTCAGAGACGACAGGAAGCACCTGCCTCACCTCAGAGACGACAGGAAGCACCTGCCTCACCTCAGAGACGACAGGAAGCACCTGCCTCACCTCAGAGACGACAGGAAGCACCTGCCTCACCTCAGAGACGACAGGAAGCACCTGCCTCACCTCAGAGACGACAGGAAGCACCTGCCTCACCTCAGAGACGACAGGAAGCACCTGCCTCACCTCAGAGACGACAGGAAGCACCTGCCTCACCTCAGAGACGACAGGAAGTACCTCATGAAGCAACTCCCTCACATCAGGTACAAACATGAAGCACCTCCCTCACATCATGAAGCAACTCCCTCACATCAGGTGCAAACATGAAGCACCTCCCTCACATCATGAAGCACCTCCCTCACATCATGAAGCACCTCCCTCACATCAGGTACAAACATGAAGCACCTCCCTCACATCAGGTACAAACATAAAGCACCTCCCTCACATCATGAAGCACCTCCCTCACATCATGAAGCACCTCCCTCACATCAGGTACACACATTAAGCACCTCCCTCATCATGAAGCACCTCCCTCACATCAGGTACACATGAAGCACCTCCCTCACATCATGAAGCACCTCCCTCACATCAGATACACACATGAAGCACCTCCCTCACATCAGGTACACACATGAAGCACCTCCCTGACATCAGGTACACACATGAAGCACCTCCCTCACATCAGGTACACACATGAAGCACCTCCCTCACAGCAGGTACACACATGAAGCACCTCCCTCACATCATGAAGTTCCTCCCTCACATCATGAAGTTCCCCCCTCACATCATGAAGCACCTCCTTCAGATCAGGTACACACATGAAGCACCTAACTCATCATGAAGCACCTCCCTCACATCAGGTACAAACATGAAGCACCTCCCTCACATCATGAAGCACCTCTCTCACATCAGGTACACACATTAAGCACCTCCCTCATCATGAAGCACCTCCCTCACATCAGGTACACATGAAGCACCTCCCTCACATCATGAAGCACCTCCCTCACATCAGGTACAAACATGAAGCACCTCCCTCACATCATGAAGCAACTCCCTCACATCAGGTGCAAACATGAAGCACCTCCCTCACATCATGAAGCACCTCCCTCACATCATGAAGCACCTCCCTCACATCAGGTACAAACATGAAGCACCTCCCTCACATCATGAAGCACCTCCCTCACATCAGGTACAAACATGAAGCACCTCCCTCACATCATGAAGCACCTCCCTCACATCATGAAGCACCTCCCTCACATCAGGTACAAACATGAAGCACCTCCCTCACATCAGGTACAAACATAAAGCACCTCCCTCACATCATGAAGCACCTCCCTCACATCATGAAGCACCTCCCTCACATCAGGTACACATATTAAGCACCTCCCTCATCATGAAGCACCTCCCTCACATCAGGTACACATGAAGCACCTCCCTCACATCATGAAGCACCTCCCTCACATCAGATACACACATGAAGCACCTCCCTCACATCAGGTACACACATGAAACACCTCCCTCACATCAGGTACACACATGAAGCACCTCCCTCACATCAGGTACACACATGAAGCACCTCCCTCACATCAGGTACACACATGAAGCACCTCCCTCACAGCAGGTACACACATGAAGCACCTCCCTCACATCATGAAGTTCCTCCCTCACATCATGAAGTTCCTCCCTCACATCATGAAGCACCTCCTTCAGATCAGGTACACACATGAAGCACCTAACTCATCATGAAGCACCTCCCTCACATCAGGTACAAACATGAAGCACCTCCCTCACATCATGAAGCACCTCTCTCACATCAGGTACACACATTAAGCACCTCCCTCATCATGAAGCACCTCCCTCACATCAGGTACACATGAAGCACCTCCCTCACATCATGAAGCACCTCCCTCACATCAGATACACACATGAAGCACCTCCCTCACATCAGGTACACACATGAAACACCTCCCTCACATCAGGTACACACATGAAGCACCTCCCTCACATCAGGTACACACATGAAGCACCTCCCTCACAGCAGGTACACACATGAAGCACCTCCCTCACATCATGAAGTTCCTCCCTCACATCATGAAGTTCCTCCCTCACATCATGAAGCACCTCCTTCAGATCAGGTACACACATGAAGCACCTAACTCATCATGAAGCACCTCCCTCACATCATGAAGCACCTCTCTCACATCAGGTACACACATTAAGCACCTCCCTCATCATGAAGCACCTCCCTCACATCAGGTACACATGAAGCACCTCCCTCACATCATGAAGCACCTCCCTCACATCAGAACACACATGAAGTACCTCCCTCACATCATGAAGCACCTCCCTCACATCAGATACACACATGAAGCACCTCCCTCACATCAGGTACACACATGAAACACCTCCCTCACATCAGGTACACACATGAAGCACCTCCCTCACATCAGGTACACACATGAAGCACCTCCCTCACATCAGGTACACACATTAAGCACCTCCCTCACATCAGGTACAAACATGAAGCACCTCCCTCACATCATGAAGGACCTCCCTCACATCAGGTACACACATGAAGCACCTCCCTCACATCAGGTACACACATGAAGCACCTCCCTCACATCAGGTACACACATGAAGCACCTCTCTCACATCAGGTACACACATTAAGCACCTCCCTCACATCAGATACACACATGAAGCACCTCCCTCACATCAGGTACACACATGAAACACCTCCCTCACATCAGGTACACACATGAAGCACCTCCCTCACATCAGGTACACACATGAAGCACCTCCCTCACATCAGGTACACACATTAAGCACCTCCCTCACATCAGGTACACACATTAAGCACCTCCCTCACATCAGGTACACACTAAGCACCTCCCTCACATCAGGTACACACATTAAGCACCTCCCTCACATCATGAAGCACCTCCCTCACATCAGGTACAAACATGAAACACCTCCCTCACATCATGAAGCACCTCCCTCACATCAGGTACAAACATGAAGCACCTCCCTCACATCATGAAGGACCTCCCTCACATCAGGTACACACATGAAGCACCTCCCTCACATCAGGTACACACATGAAACACCTCCCTCACATCAGGTACACACATGAAGCACCTCCCTCACATCAAGGACACACATGAAGCACCTCCCTCACATCAGGTACACACATTAAGCACCTCCCTCACATCAGATACACACATGAAGCACCTCCCTCACATCAGGTACACACATGAAACACCTCCCTCACATCAGGTACACACATGAAGCACCTCCCTCACATCAGGTACACACATGAAGCACCTCCCTCACATCAGGTACAAACATTAAGCACCTCCCTCACATCAGGTACACACATTAAGCACCTCCCTCACATCAGGTACACACTAAGCACCTCCCTCACATCAGGTACACACATTAAGCACCTCCCTCACATCATGAAGCACCTCCCTCACATCAGGTTCAAACATGAAACACCTCCCTCACATCATGAAGCACCTCCCTCACATCAGGTACAAACATGAAGCACCTCCCTCACATCATGAAGGACCTCCCTCACATCAGGTACACACATGAAGCACCTCCCTCACATCATGAAGTTCCTCCCTCACATCATGAAGCACCTCCTTCAGATCAGGTACACATCATGAAGCACCTCCCTCACATCAGGTACACACATGAAGCACCTCCCTCACATCAGGCACACATCATGAAGCACCTCCCTCACATCAGGTACACACATGAAGCACCTCCCTCACATCAGGCACACACATGCAGCACCTCCCTCACGTCATGAAGCACCTCCCTCACATCAGGCACACATCATGAAGCACCTTCCTCACATCAGGTACAAACATGAAGCACCTCCCTCACATCAGGTACACACTTGAAGCACCTCCCTCACTTCAGGCACACACATGAAGCACCTCCCTCACATCAGGTACACACATGAAGCACCTCCCTCACATCAGGCACACACATGAAGCAACTCCCTCACATCATGAAGCACCTCCCTCACATCAGGTACAAACATGAAGCACCTCCCTCACATCAGAAGCACAAAGTCATGATTATAGCGATGTGTGCAGGAGGATTTAGGTCGGTGTTTTTCAGACGGCGGTCAGGGAAACGCCGGGCGGCGAGGGAGCGACTGAGGCCAAAAGGAGGTGCATTTCCACGTAAGAACATCTCTGCACATTTAACTGCTCCTCATGAACATGTTCAGTGAATCAAACTCTGCATTTGTGTGTGTGGCAGCGCCGAGGAGACTCTGACCAATCCAGAGACAGCTCCAGAGTCATGTGACCAAGCAGGAAGTGCTAAGTGCTCTTTGGAAGGAGCTTCAGATGCTCAGAGTCCAGATGGAGTCCAGCAGGAGGCGCCAGAGAGCTGCGAGGACAAGAGAGCATCAGAGGTACAGTCCTGGTCCTGGTCCTGGTTCTGGTTCTGGTCCTGGTTCTTATCCTGGTCTCAATCCTGGTCTCAGTCCTGGTCTCAGTCCTGGTCCTGGTCCTGGTCTCAGTCCTGGTCCTGGTCTCAGTCCTGGTCCTGATCCTGGTCTCAGTCCTGGTCTCAGTCCTGGTCTCAGTCCTGGTCTCAGTCCTGGTCTCAGTCCTGGTCTCAGTCCTGGTCCTAATTCTGGTCCTGGTTCTTATCCTGGTCTCAGTCCTGGTCTCAGTCCTGGTCCTGGTCTCAGTCCTGGTCCTGGTCCTGGTCTCAGTCCTGGTCCTGGTCCTGGTCTCGGTCCTGGTCTCGGTCCTGGTCCTGGTCCTGGTCTCAGTCCTGGTCCTGGTCTCAGTCCTGGTCCTGGTCTCGGTCCTGGTCTCAGTCCTGGTCTCGGTCCTGGTCTCGGTCCTGGTCTCAGTTCTGGTTTCAGTTCTGGTTCTGGTCTTGTAGTTGGCCTCTGCAGGTTCTCTGAAGGTGACGATCCAGAGGAGCAGCGAGAGTCGAGAATTTGGAGAGAAAGACCTGACGTCAGAGCGTTTCACCTGCCACATCTGCCACTGCACCTGCCTCTCTGCACAGGTAACACTCTGACTCTTCCTCTGGCTCTTCCTCTGACTCTTCCTCTGGCTCTTCCTCTGGCTGTTCCTCTGACTCTTCCTCTGGCTCTTCCTCTGACCCTTCCTCTGACTCTTCCTCTGACTCTTTCTCTGACTCTTCCTCTGACTCTTCCTCTGCTTGCCTCCTCAGGCGTTCCAGATGCACATGGTTTCCATGGACCATCAGCACAGACTTCAGCAGATCACTCAGAGCGTCGCCGTGGCACAGTCAGGGTAAAACTGTTCACCTGCTCTAAACTGTTCACAGCTCTAAACTGTTCATCAGCTCTAAACTGTTCACAGCTCTAAACTGTTCACCTGCTCTAAACTGTTCACCAGCTCTAAACTGTTCACCTGCTCTAAACTGTTCACCAGCTCTAAACTGTTCACAGCTCTAAACTGTTCACCTGCTCTAAACTGTTCACCTGTTCTAAACTGTTCACCTGCTCTAAACTGTTCACCTGCTCTAAACTGTTCACTGCTCTAAACTGTTCACCTGCTCTAAACTGTTCACCAGCTCTAAACTGTTCACAGCTCTAAACTGTTCACAGCTCTAAACTGTTCACCTGCTCTAAACTGTTCACCAGCTCTAAACTGTTCACCTGCTCTAAACTGTTCACCAGCTCTAAACTGTTCACAGCTCTAAACTGTTCACCTGCTCTAAACTGTTCACCTGTTCTAAACTGTTCACCAGCTCTAAACTGTTCACAGCTCTAAACTGTTCACAGCTCTAAACTGTTCACCAGCTCTAAACTGTTCACAGCTCTAAACTGTTCACCTGCTCTAAACTGTTCACCTGTTCTAAACTGTTCACCTGCTCTAAACTGTTCACCAGCTCTAAACTGTTCACCTGCTCTAAACTGTTCACCAGCTCTAAACTGTTCACAGCTCTAAACTGTTCACCAGCTCTAAACTGTTCACAGCTCTAAACTGTTCACCTGCTCTAAACTGTTCACCTGTTCTAAACTGTTCACCAGCTCTAAACTGTTCACAGCTCTAAACTGTTCACCAGCTCTAAACTGTTCACAGCTCTAAACTGTTCACCTGCTCTAAACTGTTCACTGCTCTAAACTGTTCACCTGCTCTAAACTGTTCACCTGCTCTAAACTATTCACCAGCTCTAAACTGTTCACCTGCTCTAAACTGTTCACAGCTCTAAACTGTTCACAGCTCTAAACTGTTCACAGCTCTAAACTGTTCACCTGCTCTAAACTGTTCACCTGCTCTAAACTGTTCACCTGCTCTAAACTGTTCACCTGCTCTAAACTGTTCACCTGCTCTAAACTGTTCACCTGCTCTAAACTGTTCACAGCTCTAAACTGTTCACCAGCTCTAAACTGTTCACAGCTCTGAACTGTTCACAGCTCTAAACTGTTCACCTGCTTTAAACTGTTCACAGCTCTAAACTGTTCACAGCTCTAAACTGTTCACCTGCTCTAAACTGTTCACCTGCTCTAAACTGTTCACCTGCTCTAAACTGTTCACAGCTCTAAACTGTTCACCTGCTCTAAACTGTTCACCTGCTCTAAACTGTTCACCAGCTCTAAACTGTTCACCTGCTCTAAACTGTTCACCTGCTCTAAACTGTTCACAGCTCTAAACTGTTCACCTGCTCTAAACTGTTCACTGCTCTAAACTGTTCACCTGCTCTAAACTGTTCACCTGCTCTAAACTGTTCACAGCTCTAAACTGTTCACCAGCTCTAAACTGTTCACCTGCTCTAAACTGTTCACCTGCTCTAAACTGTTCACTTGCTCTAAACTGTTCACCTGCTCTAAACTGTTCACAGCTCTAAACTGTTCACAGCTCTAAACTGTTCACAGCTCTAAACTGTTTGTTTACCAGCTCTAAACTGTTCACCAAAAGAGTTTCCATGGCAACAAATGTTCTGAAATATACTTAATACTGTGTGTACTTCCTGTTCACTGGAGGAACAGCTGAGTCACATGTTCTGGCTCTTTTATTCAAGTCGTTTGCTCTTCTGACACTTTTAGTCTTGCTTTTTTTTACTAACATTAGTTTAATTTCACTCGTGGTTTGGTTCATTCTTCAAACGTTTCCTCTGGTTTAATCATCTTTTGTCCTGCAGGTGGCGCCGCGGAGCCTCCGAGCGCTGGTGTGACTCGTGTCGGAGCCACTTCTCCGGAGACGTGGTCCTGCACCGCCGCTCCAGGTCACACAAGGTCA
Source organism: Eucyclogobius newberryi (assembly GCF_026437365.1). NCBI lineage: Eukaryota > Metazoa > Chordata > Actinopteri > Gobiiformes > Gobiidae > Eucyclogobius > Eucyclogobius newberryi. The sequence goes on along the minus strand of NW_027316278.1, from coordinate 3,432,245 downwards.
GATGCCCTCCCGCTCTGAACCAATGAGGCTTCACATCACGGGAACGAAGCCTCCGAATACCGCCATCTGCTGGGGACTTGAATGTGGCAAAATTCTGAGGTTTCATTTCAAGGCTCTATACCCTCCATCTGATGCTCAAAGGTTCATGGGAGTTTGCACAGTCCACATGTGCTTTGTGGATCCTGAGAAGGCTTTCGTCCCTCGGGGTGTCCTTTGGGGGGTGTCCTTTGGGGGGTGTCCTTTGGGGGGTGTCCTTTGGGGGGTGTCCTTTGGGGGGTGCTCCGGGAGTACGGGGTCCGGTTCCTGTCCGGAGCTGTGTTCACTGCAGTAAGTCAGACCTGTTCCCAGTTCATGAGGGACTCCTCAGGGCTGTGCTTTGTCACCGGTTCTGTTCATAGTTTATGGACAGAATTTCTAGGCGTGGTCAGGAGTCAGAGGGTGTGGTCAGGGGTCAGAGGGTGTCCGGTTTGCTGTTTGCAGACGATGTCCTGATGTCTCCATCAAACCTGGACCTGCAAAATGCACTGGGATGGTTTGAGCCAAGTGTGAAGCGTCTGGGATGAGAATCAGCTCCAGATCAGAGGTCATAGTTCTCAACCGGAGGTGTCTTGTCCTCTCCAGGTGGGTGGGGGGTCCTTGTTCTCTCCAGGTGGGTGGGGGGTCCTTGTTCTCTCCAGGTGGGTGGGGGGTCCTTGTTCTCTCCAGGTGGGTGGGGGGTCCTGTTGTGGTGAAGAAGGAGCTGAGTCCAAAGACAAAGCTCTGGATTTATGGGTCACTCTACGTTCTGACCTCACCTATGGTCATGAGCTTTAATGACCCAAAGGACAAGATCGCAGATACAAGCGGTCGAAATGAGTTTCCTCCGCCGGGTGGCAGGGCTCTTAGAGATAGGGGGAGAGCTCGGAGTAGAGCTGCTGCTCCTCCTTGGGGAGTGGTTTCAAGCATGTCCCACCGGGAAGACCCAAGACACGCTGGAGGGACTATGTCTGAAGTAAATAATAAGTATAAGTACTGTGTGTTGCAGGAGTATGAAGTATAAGTGTCAGGGAATGAGACATACACCGATGCTATTCCTTTACACACAGAGAACACAATTCAACTTAGAATATGAAACGACACAGAAACATCAGACGTTTGTGTAGCTGCATGGGAGAAAACGCCGGGCCGGGTCACAGGCTGTTGTAAGCAGCCTGTGACCCTCCTTGGTCTCACGACGTTTTTTCTCATGCAGGTTGGTTTTATTAGACATGAATGGAATAGGCGGGTCACATTTCTCATTGGTCAGCTTCACATCAAGGCACTTGTCTTTCACAACAGCTGGTATTTTCCTTAGAGATAAAGCATGCAAGAGGGGGTGCAACTCCCCCCCTGGGGTGTTACATCCCTCCCTAGAGTAAACATTCCTCCGGCCCATCTTTACGACACCTTCACAAATGCAGTTTGTCACATGCCGTTTTTCTCTTAGACTAATGATGCAGATAATATATCACTATTATGCAGATAAAATACATCACAGAAATATAATCCTATATTTACATTTTATCACAATAAGTACTGTGTTGCAGGAGTATGAAGTATAAAGTATAGGTACTGTGTTGCAGGAGTATAAAGTATAAGTACTGTGTTGCAGGAGTGTAAGAAGTATAAGTACTGTGTTGCAGGAGTGTAAGAAGTATAAGTATAAGTACTGTGTTGCAGGAGTGTAAGAAGTATAAGTACTGTGTTGCAGGAGTGTAAGAGTGTAAGAAGTATAAGTACTGTGTTGCAGGAGTGTAAGAAGTATAAGTACTGTGTTGCAGGAGTGTAAGAAGTATAAGTATAAGTACTGTGTTGCAGGAGTGTAAGAAGTATAAGTATAAGTACTGTGTTGCAGGAGTGTAAGAAGTATAAGTATAAGTACTGTGTTGCAGGAGTGTAAGAAGTATAAGTATAAGTACTGTGTTGCAGGAGTGTAAGAAGTCTTCTCGTCCGTTCTGCTCCGTGTGTCACAGACACTTTCGGACGCCGAGGAAGTTTGTGGAGCACATGAAGAGTCCAGAGCACAAGTACCAGGTGAGGACCATCTCACACCACTGACCGCCACTGACCACTACTGACCATTACTGACTGCCACTGACCACTACTGACCATTACTGACTGCCACTGACCACTACTGACTGCCACTGACCACTACTGACTGCCACTGACCACTACTGACCGCCACTGACCACTACTGACTGCCACTGACCGCTACTGACCACTACTGACTGCCACTGACCACTACTGACCGCCACTGACTGCCACTGACCACTACTGACCACTACTCACTGCCCGCTACTGACCACTACTCACTGCCACTGACCACCACTGACAGCCACTGACTGCCACTGACTACTACTGACTGCCACTGACCACTACTGACCGCCACTGACCACTACTGACCATTACTGACCGCCACTGGCCGCTACTGACTGCTACTGACTGCCACTGACAGCCACTGACTGCCACTGACCACTACTGACTGCCACTGACCACTACTGACCGCCACTGACCACTACTGACCACTACTGACCATTACTGACCGCCACTGGCCGCTACTGACTGCTACTGACTGCCACTGACAGCCACTGACTGCCACTGACCACTACTGACTGCCACTGACCACTACTGACTGCCACTGACCACTACTGACTGCCACTGACCACTACTGACCGCCACTGACTGCCACTGACCACTACTGACCACTACTCACTGCCCGCTACTGACCACTACTCACTGCCACTGACCGCTACTGACCACTATTCACTGCCACTGACCGCTACTGACTGCCACTGACCGCTACTGACCGCGGCGTCGTACTGACCATGCGCCGTGGTCAGTACGTTGCTGCGGTCAGTACGACGCTGCGGTCAGTACGACGCTGCGGTCAGTACGACGGCAGAAGGTCAGTCGTTCTGGGCCATTTGTTTTCCAGGTTCAGCTGGAGAAATCACAGGAAGAAGAAATGATCACTGTGGACGCTGTGGGCTGCTTCGAATGTGAAGACGAGGACAGAGGAGACGAGGGGAGAGGAGACGAGGGGAGAGGAGACGAGGAGAGAGGAGACGAGGGGAGAGGAGACGAGGGGAGAGGAGACGAGGGGAGAGGAGACGAGGGGAGAGGAGACGAGGGGAGAGGAGACGAGGGGAGAGGAGACGAGGGGAGAGGAGACGAGGATGCACGACCGGGAGAGAAACTGGGAAGGACCAAGTTTGAACCGAGTCGAGACCAGGACAGAGGAAACGAGGATGAAGGAGACGAGGACGTAGTTAACGAGGACGTAGTTAAGGGACCAAAACGAGGAGACAAGAAAGAAGAAGGGGACGAGGGCGGAGTAGACGAGGGCGGAGTAGACGAGGGCGGAGTAGACGAGGGCGGAGTAGACGAGGGCGGAGTAGACGAGGCCGGAGTAGACGAGGGCGGAGGAGACGATGTAGGAGACGCAGAGGAGCCGATGGAGGCAGACGTGACGGTAACGACCAAGAATAAAATCATAAAAATAAACTTGTTTGTTGAGTTTGTTTGTTTCCTGAAGGAGGAGGAGGTGGAAAAGGAGGAGGACCCCCACAGTCGCCACGGTAACTGAAGCCTCTGCATGATTCACTCTGTTTGTCGAGTGCGTTCACGTTCTCGTCGTCTCAGATGATTTTGCTCTGGTCTGTTTGTAGTACTTGTACTTTGCTCTGTTGCAGGAGGACATCACGTCGTCGCGGTAACGGGATTCTTCTGTCGTTTGTGTCACAAATTCTTCTTCAGAGAAACTTCAGCTCAAAAACAGCACTGCACCAGAGTACTACAGGTAATACAAGTACTACAAGTACTACAAGTACTACAAGTACTACATGTACTACAAGTACTACAAGTACTACAAGTACTACAAGTACTACAGGTACTACAGGTACTACAGGTACTACAAGTACTACAAGTACTACAAGTACTACATGTACTACATGTACTACAAGTACTACAAGTACTACAGGTACTACAAGTACTACAAGTACTACATGTACTACATGTACTACAAGTACTACAGGTACTACAGGTACTACAAGTACTACAAGTACTACATGTACTACATGTACTACAAGTACTACAAGTACTACAGGTACTACAGGTACTACAGGTACTACAAGTACTACAAGTACTACAAGTACTACATGTACTACATGTACTACAAGTACTACAGGTACTACAAGTACTACAAGTACTACATGTACTACATGTACTACAAGTACTACAAGTACTACAGGTACTACAGGTACTACAGGTACTACAAGTACTACAAGTACTACAAGTACTACAAGTACTACATGTACTACATGTACTACAAGTACTACAGGTACTACAAGTACTACAAGTACTACAGGTACTACAAGTACTACATGTACTACAAGTACTACAGGTACTACAGGTACTACAGGTACTACAGGTACTACAGGTACTACAAGTACTACAAGTACTACATGTAGTACATGTACTACATGTACTACATGTACTACAAGTACTACAGGTACTACAGGTACTACAAGTACTACAAGTACTACATGTACTACATGTACTACAAGTACTACAGGTACTACAGGTACTACAAGTACTACATGTACTACATGTACTACAAGTACTACAGGTACTACAGGTACTACAGGTACTACAGGTACTACAGGTACTACAGGTACTACAAGTACTACATGTACTACAGGCAGGTTAATCTTCTGCCGCTTGTTCCTGTTGTGGGTTCTGGTTCTGGTTCTGGGTGTTACACAAAAGTACTTCAAAACTGTGATCAGATGTTCTTCTCTTGACGCACGAGAAAGTAAAAACTCAGACTCTTCCATTGACTTTCTGTTGTGCTGTTTTTAGAACCAGGACCAGGATCAGGATCAGGACCAGGATCAGGATCAGGACCAGGATCAGGACCAGGATCAGGACCAGGACCTCTGATTTTGTTCTGACACATGAAATAAAACTACAGTTGAATATTGAGAATAAAGAATGTCATAAATCTTGTAAATCATGTGTCCCTGGCTCCAGCGTACCACACGGAGGAGGAGGTGATGGAGGAGGTGATGGAGGAGGTGATGGAGGAGGTGATGGAGGAGGTGGTGACGGCCGTGTAGAACTGCACCATCTGCTGCAGGAAGTACATCCTCTGCTGGACCTTCTTGATGAGGAGTCTGTGATGGTGAGGGGGGAGGAGTCTGTGATGGTGAGGGGGGGAGGAGTCTGTGATGGTGAGGGGGGGAGGAGTCTGTGATGGTGAGGGGGGGAGGAGTCTGTGATGGTGAGGGGGGGAGGAGTCTGTGATGGTGAGGGGGGGAGGAGTCTGTGATGGTGAGGGGGGAGGAGTCTGTGATGTGAGGGGGGAGGAGTCTGTGATGTGAGGGGGGAGGAGATGTGAGGGGGGGAGGAGTCTGTGATGTGAGGGGGAGGAGTCTGTGATGGTGAGGGGGGAGGAGTCTGATGGTGAGGGGGGAGGAGTCTGATGTGAGGGGGGAGGAGTCTGTGATGTGAGGGGGGAGGAGTCTGTGATGGTGAGGGGGGAGGAGTCTGATGGTGAGGGGGGAGGAGTCTGTGATGTGAGGGGGGGAGGAGTCTGTGATGTGAGGGGGGAGGAGTCTGTGGGGGGAGGCAAAGTGCCACGTGCTCGGAGCACCCGATCAGACCGCTCTGGTGGTGCGGGTCCAGCCTCACGACCTGCTCGGGCCCCGCTCTCTCGCACTTGAGATCGTTGCAATTCAAAAGTCCCACGACATCCTCAGTGGTCGGCCCTTGTGTCTGACCCATGAGTGACCGACAGCCCCGTTGTTGATCTCCACAGGTGAAGCTGAAGATGGCTCTGCAGTGTGATGCGTGAACCCAGGGGCCCCGTTCTGCTACTTTCACTGCGGTGTCGGTGATGAGAAGGACTTGAAAAGGTCCGATCCAACGTTTGGACCTCCAGTGTTTGCGCCTCGGACCAGGATCCAGTCTGTACTGGGCTCTAGCTCTCGACACCTCCTGCTAAATCTGTACTTTGCCTCTTTGTGTGCGCTGCCCTCTAGCTCCGCCCCTGTGTTACGACCACCTGGCTCAACGGCAGCCAAACAAAGAGGGGAGTCCACACAGCACTCAATAATCTATCTATTATAAATAGTCAGGCCCTGACAAAAGAAACTAAAGTATCAGTGTAGATGGCAACTAACTAAGTGTAGTGTGATATGTATTGTTACAATGAAAATGTGCAAAAATAGACAGAAGTAAAACTGTGCTGCCACACAGCACAGCAACCAGTCTTGGGGCGCGGCGAGAGAGAGGGAGGGAGACTGCTCCCACCAGCCTCCCTTCTATCCAGGCTGGCTCCACTCGGGCCAAACCATCCTCAGGTGTGTTAGGAGGGACCTGCAGTGGAGAGAATCACCTGGCAACCAGGAGAGGGTGCTGACTCCCACTGCCCAGGGAGCTGACCCCCCTACAGAACCCCTAGGTTCGTAACAGCTGCCCTCTAGCTCCGCCCCTGTGCTCTGCCCTCTAGCTCCGCCCCTGTGCGCTGCCCTCTAGCTCCGGCCCTGTGCGCTGCCCTCTAGCTCCGGCCCTGTGCGCTGCCAGGGTTTGTCATTGTTGAAGGTGACTTTGGTGTGTGATGGTTTAATGCTCCTCACAGAATGTACGTCACAGTGTCTGTGTAGCTCCTCCCAGTCTGTAATGTCCAAACACGTAGCTCCTCCCAGTCTGTAATGTCCAAACACGTAGCTCCTCCCAGTCTGTAATGTCCAAACCCGTTGCTCCTCCCAGCACATGCAAACGAGCGAGAAGCAGTAGATCCACTTTCAATAGTTCAGGACATTTGCAGAGACGTGTCTCACATGTTAGACGTCCCGTTAATGTCGTCCATCCGACCGGTTCGTCCACATTCACCAGACGCTCCGCACGTTCAGACTTTCTGCTTTTCCTCATTCTGTGTCTCGCTCAGACGGAGACATGCTGTCCATCGCACACTTCTCCCTCTCTTTTGACAAAACAAATGATTCTGGGACGTTTTCAGAGGGAGACACCATCAAAGGACAAGTCTCCCTCGAGCTGCTCAGAGACACCAAGGTCCTGAGCCTGAGCGTGAAAGCTAAAGGCGATGCTGACATTTGGTGGACAGTACAGACTGATGACGGAGACCGTGAAAACAGCAAGCACTGCAGGCTGTTTAAGAAAAGACACTCCATTGTTCCAATGGGACTCAAAGACACCGTCCTTCCTTCGGATCTCACTCGTTTCCGTTCAACCTTCGGATGCCGACCAAATTCCTGCCCTCGAGTTTCAGCTGCCAATTCGGCTCGATAAAGTACCAGCTCGAGGCTAAACTCCGCCGCAGAATCAAGGAACCTGAACGAATCCAGGAGGAGTTCATTTTCCACTCAAAGTCGGTCCCCAAATGTGTCCTCACGAGGCCCCAAAGGGCACTCGCCAAAGCGGACATTGGGACGTACAGGAGCGGTTTGGTCGAGCTGGACGTCGTCCTGCTGGAGGGAAACGCATTTGCTCCGGGCGAAGTCGTGAAGATTGTGGCAAAAATCACCAATTCTTCCAACCACATTGTCCGGCCGTATTTCAGCCTGACGAGGGAGGTCGTTTATGGGTCAGGGTCAGGGTCAGCGCCCACGTCACATGTGCTGAAAACTGACACAGGGGAAATGGTCAAACCGCACACGGAGCTGGAGCAGGAGTGTCCGATGCTTCTCCCGCCAAACGCAGCGCTGACCATCCACAACTGTTCACTCATAAAGACCGAGTACAGCCTGCAGGTGGCGCTGAAGGTGCTTTACTTCGACGCCACGCCCCAGGTTTGTCTGCCGCTGGTCCTCATCGCTGGTCCTCATCGCTGGTCTTCATTGATGGTCCTCATCGCTGGTCTTCATTGATGGTCCTTATCGATGGTCCTCATCGCTGGTCTTCATTGATGGTCCTCATCGATGGTCCTCATCGCTGGTCTTCACTGATGGTCCTCATCGATGGTCCTCATCGCTGGTCCTCATTGATGGTCCTTATCGCTGGTCTTCAGCGATGGTTATCATCGATGGTCCTCATTGATGGTTATCATCGATGGTCCTCATTGATGGTCCTCATCGATGGTCCTCATTGATGGTCCTCATCGCTGGTCCTCATTGATGGTCCTCATCGCTGGTCCTCATTGATGGTCCTCATTGCTGGTCTTCATTGATGGTCCTCATCGATGGTCCTCATCGCTGGTCTTCATTAATGGTCCTCATCGATGGTCCTCATCGCTGGTCTTCATTGATGGTCCTCATCGATGGTCCTCACAAACGCCTGACGCAGTGATCTACATTTGAATGTAATTAGACCATAAACATAAAGTATAAGTTTGCGTGACTAAATGTCGTGACTCTTCTCTAGAGAAAAGGTTCATTTTTTTTTTCCAGTTCAGGCTAAATTTTGTGGACTAAAATATTTCATCCTATTTTTATAATTAATGATTTTTGTTTTGTTTTTCAAGCCTTTTGATTGAAAATCCAAGATGGAAAAAAGTATGAGGTGTGAAAATGTGAAAAAATATCCCGGGGCGAAAAATGCACCCGACATTGTTGTAATGTATATTGAAATTTGAGGTGTCAAAATTAAGGTGTTTGTGGGCGATAAAAATGAAATAAAATAATAATAACTTGAGGTCCTGGGTGATGGTGAGTAAAGCTGGGGGGAGGAGTCTGTGATGGTGAGGGGGGGCTGGGGGGAGGAGTCTGTGATGGTGAGGGGGGGCTGGGGGGAGGAGTCTGTGATGGTGAGGGGGGCTGGGGGGAGGAGTAGTCTGTGATGGTGAGGGGGGGCTGGGGGGAGGAGTCTGTAATGGCGAGGGGGGGCTGGGGGGAGGAGTCTGTGATGGTGAGGGGGGGGCTGGGGGGAGGAGTCTGTGATGGTGAGGGGGGCTGGGGGGAGGAGTCTGTGATGGTGAGGGGGGGGCTGGGGGGAGGAGTCTGTGATGGTGAGGGGAGGAGTCTGTGATGGTGAGGGGGGCTGGGGGGAGGAGTAGTCTGTGATGGTGAGGGGGGGCTGGGGGGAGGAGTCTGTAATGGCGAGGGGGGGCTGGGGGGAGGAGTCTGTGATGGTGAGGGGGGGGCTGGGGGGAGGAGTCTGTGATGGTGAGGGGGGCTGGGGGGAGGAGTCTGTGATGGTGAGGGGGGCTGGTGGGAGGAGTCTGTGATGGTGAGGGGGGGGCTGGGGGGAGGAGTCTGTGATGGTGAGGGGGGGCTGGGGGGAGGAGTCTGTGATGGTGAGGGGGGAGGAGTCTGTGAGGGGGGAGGAGTCTGAGATGTGAGGGGGGGGGCTGTGTCTTCTGGGTGTTGAACTCCAGGTTGTTACCGCTCCACCTCCTGTAACAGACTCATCCCCGTCAGAGATGAGCCCGATGAGGGTGGTGTCGTCACGGCGATGAGAGTGGTGTGGTCACTGCGATGAGGGTGGTGTCGTCACGGCGATGAGGGTGGTGTCGTCACGGCGATGAGGGTGGTGTCGTCACGGCGATGAGGGTGGTGTCGTCACGGCGATGAGAGTGGTGTCATCACGGTGATGTGGGTGGTGTCGTCACTGCGATGAGGGCGGTGTCATCACGGTGATGTGGGTGGTGTCGTCACGGCTGGAGGTGCAGCAGTTTGTGTACAGGGAGAAGAGCAGGGGGGAAAGTACATGGCCCTGTGGACTCCTGTGCCGATAGTCCCAGTGTCATTCTTCCCCAGCCGCACGCACTGCCTCTGCTCCACCTGCAGGTGGAGTCACTGCTCCACTGAGATGGATTTCATTTTCTAATCGATGGTTAAACGTCTCATTTAGAGATCGAGGTCGTTGTTTCAGCTTGTGTGAGTCACAGTTTCTCCAGCAGAGGGCGCCAGCTCAGCTCATGTGAAGTTTATCTCATGTTTAACACAAAAGACATTTCATGATTAAAGTACTTTATTAATATACTTAGAATTATGAAGCAAAGATGGATAAAGTTTGTCATGAGGATGATAAATATGATCAAGTTAAAAAAGGTAAATGTGACTTTAAGATCTAATTGTTGTATTTCTTTAGCTCTTACAGTGTTTATCTGTCATAATCATCATTTCAACCAGAGAAAAGCACAATAATATTCACATCATCTATAATCATCATAATAACAATGAAAACACACATAATCACACTGAAACATCACACTTTCACTCGTGGCCCCTCCCTCGTGGCCCCTCCCTCGTGGCCCTGATTCTCTTAAACCTGCTGTAGTGAGACTTCTGGAGAAATCGTCAGTCACAGGAGAGAGAGGGAGCCAGGGACAATATGAGGCTGATGGCCCATTAAAGGACTGATAGAAACAAAGAGGTTTAATTTCCCTGCCACAGAGCCGCTCTGTGGGGGGCCCCAGGGCTCTCTGGGGGGCCCGTGCTGTTTTCTCTGTTTATGTTGGCACGGTTACACAGTTTAGCTTAAGACATAAAGATGTATATTTTATTCTGTAATTCTGAACCGACCGTAAAGAATTTTGGGTTTAATATTGACAAACAAATGAAGTGGCGACTTTTTACTGAAGCGTTTTTTCAGTTGCTCCTCAGAACTTTTCATGTTTTCATCAAATTATTGCACTTTATCTCTGAGTCGCCCAGTCGCGTGTGCAGCTCCAACACAACACAACAACACAACAACACAACACAACACAACACGACACAACACGACACAACACGACACAACACGACACAACACGACACAACAGCACAACACGACACAACAACACGACACAACAACACGACACAACACGACACAACAGCACAACAGCACAACACGACACAACAACACGACACAACAACACGACACAACAACACGACACAACACGACACAACACGACACAACACGACACAACACGACACAACAGCACAACAGCACAACACGACACAACAACACGACACAACAACACGACACAACAACACGACACAACAACACGACACAACACGACACAACACGACACAACACGACACAACAGCACAACACGACACAACAGCACAACAGCACAACAACACAACACAACAACACGACACAACAACACGACATAACACGACACAACACAACAACACAACAGCACAACAACACAACAACACGACACAACAACACAACAACACGACACAACAACACAACACACGACACAACACGACACAACAACACGACACAACAACACGACACAACACGACACAACACGACACAACACGACACAACAGCACAACAGCACAACACGACACAACAACACGACACAACAACACGACACAACACGACACAACACGACACAACAGCACAACAACACAACAACAAAACAACACGACACAACAACACGACACAACACGACACAACACAACAACACAACAACACAACAGCACAACAACACAACACAACAACACGACACAACAACACGACACAACACAACACAACACGACACAACACGACACAACAGCACAACAGCACAACACGACACAACAACACGACACAACAACACGACACAACAACACGACACAACACGACACAACACGACACAACAACACGACACAACAACACGACACAACACGACACAACACAACAACACAACAGCACAACAACACAACAACACAACAACACAACAACACGACACAACACGACACAACACAACAACACAACAGCACAACAGCACAACAACACGACACAACAACACAACAACACAACAGCACAACAGCACAACAACACGACACAACAACACGACACAACAACACGACACAACACAACAACACAACAACACGACACAACAACACGACACAACACGACACAACAGCACAACAACACAACAACACGACACAACAACACGACACAACACGACACAACACAACAACAGAACAACACAACAGCACAACAGCACAACAACACAACACAACAACACGACACAACAACACGACACAACACAACAACACAACAACACAACAGCACAACAACACAACAACACAACAACATGACACAACAACACGACACAACAACACGACACAACACGACACAACACAACAACACAACAACACAACAACACAACAGCACAACACAACAACACACGACATACATATATACACGTATATATATATATATATGTGTATATATATACATTATATATATATTAGTATTTATATATCTATATATATATATTTATATATAAATATATATATATATACATATATATATAGAGCCCTGTATATATATATATATATATATATATATATATATATATATATATATATATATACAGGGCTCAGATGAAGGATTTTCACTTGTGCAGCAGCAGCTGCTAAACAATCTGTTAATTTTTCGAAATTTGTATAGCAATTTCATCATTGCAGAGCAAAACACCAAAGTGACTAACAATCAATAGTTTCCATTGATATAACACGATTATTTATTTAAAATGTATTTGTAAACATTCTATTTAAAAAAAAAACTCTTAAAGGTGGTATGGACGATTTTTTCCAGCAATTTTTTTATCATATTTCCTTGTGGCGTGGATAAATCATTTGTCCTGCCACGTGTCAATCATAAAACGCACCTATCGCTCACCTGCAGCCACGTCAGGCTCGTCCCCACGTTTCCGCGTGCCTAAGCGCATGGATCTATCATAATATAGTTCTCTCAGTGTACGGGGCAAAATGAAGACGGAGAAAGACAGTTGGAGCTGACGCAGAAGTGGACAGAAATCTACGGGAGACGAGAGATGCGATGCGCTCTGTCGCGCTAATAAACAAACGCATGTGTGTGTTGTATCAGTCCACACGGGGGAGTGCGCATGAGCACGAGGGAGTGGCATGAGCACTTTTGCCTGCGTTCTCAAATCGTCGAAAAATCGTCCATAGTAACAAAGTTAACAAATTAACTTTTTAAACATTTTTTTCTTTAAATAAAACAGAAAACTTTCAAATAAAATTAGTTGTTGAACAAATTAATCAACACAAAGTCAGACGGCCTTATTTACAACTTTCTTCCACATCATCATCATCAGATGACTATTTGCAGGAGTCTCATTTACATATTAATTGTCTTTACACTCACAAAACATATGTGTTAAGTTTCTGATTGAAAGATAAATGTTGCTGTGGTGTTTCCATCATGATGTATTTTATGTGTTATTCACATTGAACCGCTCGATTTGACGTTCCATTCCAGCTATAAAACGTTTACATTTTTCGTTTTGCTATTTGATGACGGTCCCTAACTACACTCGTTTCTGCTCCGGCTTCACATTCGGAGCGTGTGATTGGCTGAGCCCAAAATACGTATCTGATTGTTAAAACGAGGTCGTGTCACTGCAGTGTAAAGATGAATATTTTGGCTGTGAATGATCAGCAAAGACTTTTGTGTTTAGGAGTTATTGACCTCAGAAGTCCCAATCTGTGACGCACACTTTACCGCACGTGGCTCCTCCCACTTTCAGACTCGATCTGTGACAGCAGCGTCCTACATGTGTCATGTCCACACAGCGTCCTACATGTGTCATGTCCACACAGCGTCCTACATGTGTCATGTCCACACAGCGTCCTACATGTCTCATGTCCACACAGCGTCCTACATGTGTCATGTCCACACAGCGTCCTACATGTGTCATGTCCTCACAGCGTCCTACATGTGTCATGTCCACACAGCGTCCTACATGTGTCATGTCCTCACAGCGTCCTACATGTGTCATGTCCTCACAGCGTCCTACATGTGTCATGTCCACACAGCGTCCTACATGTGTCATGTCCACACAGCGTCCTACATGTGTCATGTCCACACAGCGTCCTACATGTCTCATGTCCACACAGCGTCCTACATGTCTCATGTCCACACAGCGTCCTACATGTGTCATGTCCACACAGCGTCCTACATGTGTCATGTCCACACAGCGTCCTACATGTGTCATGTCCTCACAGCGTCCTACATGTGTCATGTCCACACAGCGTCCTACATGTGTCATGTCCTCACAGCGTCCTACATGTGTCATGTCCTCACAGCGTCCTACATGTGTCATGTCCACACAGCGTCCTACATGTGTCATGTCCTCACAGCGTCCTACATGTGTCATGTCCACACAGCGTCCTACATGTGTCATGTCCTCACAGCGTCCTACATGTGTCATGTCCTCACAGCGTCCTACATGTGTCATGTCCACACAGCGTCCTACATGTGTCATGTCCTCACAGCGTCCTACATGTGTCATGTCCACACAGCGTCCTACATGTGTCATGTCCTCACAGCGTCCTACATGTGTCATGTCCTCACAGCGTCCTACATGTGTCATGTCCACACAGCGTCCTACATGTCTCATGTCCTCACAGCGTCCTACATGTGTCATGTCCACACAGCGTCCTACATGTCTCATGTCCACACAGCGTCCTACATGTGTCATGTCCTCACAGCGTCCTACATGTGTCATGTCCACACAGCGTCCTACATGTGTCATGTCCACACAGCGTCCTACATGTGTCATGTCCTCACAGCGTCCTACATGTGTCATGTCCACACAGCGTCCTACATGTGTCATGTCCACACAGCGTCCTACATGTCTCATGTCCACACAGCGTCCTACATGTCTCATGTCCACACAGCGTCCTACATGTGTCATGTCCACACAGCGTCCTACATGTGTCATGTCCACACAGCGTCCTACATGTGTCATGTCCTCACAGCGTCCTACATGTGTCATGTCCACACAGCGTCCTACATGTGTCATGTCCTCACAGCGTCCTACATGTGTCATGTCCTCACAGCGTCCTACATGTGTCATGTCCACACAGCGTCCTACATGTGTCATGTCCTCACAGCGTCCTACATGTGTCATGTCCTCACAGCGTCCTACATGTGTCATGTCCACACAGCGTCCTACATGTCTCATGTCCTCACAGCGTCCTACATGTGTCATGTCCACACAGCATCCTACATGTCTCATGTCCACACAGCGTCCTACATGTGTCATGTCCTCACAGCGTCCTACATGTGTCATGTCCACACAGCGTCCTACATGTGTCATGTCCACACAGCGTCCTACATGTGTCATGTCCTCACAGCGTCCTACATGTGTCATGTCCACACAGCGTCCTACATGTGTCATGTCCTCACAGCGTCCTACATGTGTCATGTCCTCACAGCGTCCTACATGTGTCATGTCCACACAGCGTCCTACATGTGTCATGTCCTCACAGCGTCCTACATGTGTCATGTCCTCACAGCGTCCTACATGTGTCATGTCCACACAGTGTCCTACATGTCTCATGTCCACACAGCGTCCTACATGTGTCATGTCCTCACAGCGTCCTACATGTGTCATGTCCACACAGCGTCCTACATGTGTCATGTCCACACAGCGTCCTACATGTGTCATGTCCACACAGTGTCCTACATGTGTTATGTCCACACAGTGTCCTACATGTGTCATGTCCACACAGTGTCCTACATGTGTCATGTCCACACAGCGTCCTACATGTGTTATGTCCACACAGTGTCCTACATGTCTCATGTCCACACAGCGTCCTACATGTGTCATGTCCTCACAGCGTCCTACATGTGTCATGTCCACACAGTGTCCTACATGTGTCATGTCCACACAGTGTCCTACATGTCTCATGTCCACACAGCGTCCTACATGTGTCATGTCCTCACAGCGTCCTACATGTGTCATGTCCACACAGTGTCCTACATGTGTCATGTCCACACAGCGTCCTACATGTGTCATGTCCTCACAGCGTCCTACATGTGTCATGTCCACACAGTGTCCTACATGTGTCATGTCCACACAGTGTCCTACATGTCTCATGTCCACACAGCGTCCTACATGTGTCATGTCCTCACAGCGTCCTACATGTGTCATGTCCACACAGTGTCCTACATGTCTCATGTCCACACAGCGTCCTACATGTGTCATGTCCTCACAGTGTCCTACATGTGTCATGTCCACACAGTGTCCTACATGTCTCATGTCCACACAGCGTCCTACATGTGTCATGTCCTCACAGCGTCCTACATGTGTCATGTCCACACAGTGTCCTACATGTCTCATGTCCACACAGCGTCCTACATGTGTCATGTCCACACAGTGTCCTACATGTCTCATGTCCACACAGCGTCCTACATGTGTCATGTCCTCACAGCGTCCTACATGTGTCATGTCCACACAGCGTCCTACATGTGTCATGTCCACACAGCGTCCTACATGTGTCATGTCCACACAGCGTCCTACATGTGTTATGTCCACACAGCGTCCTACATGTGTCATGTCCACACAGTGTCCTACATGTGTCATGTCCACACAGCGTCCTACATGTGTTATGTCCACACAGCGTCCTACATGTCTCATGTCCACACAGCGTCCTACATGTCTCATGTCCACACAGCGTCCTACATGTGTCATGTCCACACAGCGTCCTACATGTGTCATGTCCTCACAGCGTCCTACATGTGTCATGTCCACACAGCGTCCTACATGTGTCATGTCCTCACAGCGTCCTACATGTGTCATGTCCTCACAGCGTCCTACATATGTCATGTCCACACAGCGTCCTACATGTGTCATGTCCTCACAGCGTCCTACATGTGTCATGTCCTCACAGCGTCCTACATGTGTCATGTCCACACAGCGTCCTACATGTCTCATGTCCTCACAGCGTCCTACATGTGTCATGTCCACACAGCGTCCTACATGTCTCATGTCCACACAGCGTCCTACATGTGTCATGTCCTCACAGCGTCCTACATGTGTCATGTCCACACAGCGTCCTACATGTGTCATGTCCACACAGCGTCCTACATGTGTCATGTCCTCACAGCGTCCTACATGTGTCATGTCCACACAGCGTCCTACATGTGTCATGTCCTCACAGCGTCCTACATGTGTCATGTCCACACAGCGTCCTACATGTCTCATGTCCTCACAGCGTCCTACATGTGTCATGTCCACACAGCGTCCTACATGTCTCATGTCCACACAGCGTCCTACATGTGTCATGTCCTCACAGCGTCCTACATGTGTCATGTCCACACAGCGTCCTACATGTGTCATGTCCACACAGCGTCCTACATGTGTCATGTCCTCACAGCGTCCTACATGTGTCATGTCCACACAGCGTCCTACATGTGTCATGTCCTCACAGCGTCCTACATGTGTCATGTCCTCACAGCGTCCTACATGTGTCATGTCCACACAGCGTCCTACATGTGTCATGTCCTCACAGCGTCCTACATGTGTCATGTCCTCACAGCGTCCTACATGTGTCATGTCCACACAGTGTCCTACATGTCTCATGTCCACACAGCGTCCTACATGTGTCATGTCCTCACAGCGTCCTACATGTGTCATGTCCACACAGCGTCCTACATGTGTCATGTCCTCACAGCGTCCTACATGTGTCATGTCCACACAGCGTCCTACATGTGTCATGTCCACACAGCGTCCTACATGTGTCATGTCCACACAGTGTCCTACATGTGTTATGTCCACACAGTGTCCTACATGTGTCATGTCCACACAGTGTCCTACATGTGTCATGTCCACACAGTGTCCTACATGTGTTATGTCCACACAGTGTCCTACATGTCTCATGTCCACACAGCGTCCTACATGTGTCATGTCCTCACAGCGTCCTACATGTGTCATGTCCACACAGTGTCCTACATGTGTCATGTCCACACAGTGTCCTACATGTCTCATGTCCACACAGCGTCCTACATGTGTCATGTCCTCACAGCGTCCTACATGTGTCATGTCCACACAGTGTCCTACATGTGTCATGTCCACACAGCGTCCTACATGTGTCATGTCCTCACAGCGTCCTACATGTGTCATGTCCTCACAGCGTCCTACATGTGTCATGTCCACACAGCGTCCTACATGTGTCATGTCCTCACAGCGTCCTACATGTGTCATGTCCTCACAGCGTCCTACATGTGTCATGTCCACACAGTGTCCTACATGTCTCATGTCCACACAGCGTCCTACATGTGTCATGTCCTCACAGCGTCCTACATGTGTCATGTCCACACAGCGTCCTACATGTGTCATGTCCACACAGCGTCCTACATGTGTCATGTCCACACAGTGTCCTACATGTGTTATGTCCACACAGTGTCCTACATGTGTCATGTCCACACAGTGTCCTACATGTGTCATGTCCACACAGCGTCCTACATGTGTTATGTCCACACAGTGTCCTACATGTCTCATGTCCACACAGCGTCCTACATGTGTCATGTCCTCACAGCGTCCTACATGTGTCATGTCCACACAGCGTCCTACATGTGTCATGTCCTCACAGCGTCCTACATGTGTCATGTCCACACAGTGTCCTACATGTGTCATGTCCACACAGTGTCCTACATGTCTCATGTCCACACAGCGTCCTACATGTGTCATGTCCTCACAGCGTCCTACATGTGTCATGTCCACACAGTGTCCTACATGTGTCATGTCCACACAGCGTCCTACATGTGTCATGTCCTCACAGCGTCCTACATGTGTCATGTCCACACAGTGTCCTACATGTGTCATGTCCACACAGTGTCCTACATGTCTCATGTCCACACAGCGTCCTACATGTGTCATGTCCTCACAGCGTCCTACATGTGTCATGTCCACACAGCGTCCTACATGTGTCATGTCCTCACAGCGTCCTACATGTGTCATGTAGTTATTGACGATCGATTGACGAGTGATCAGTACTTTTAGGCGCTTATTCTGAACCCTGGACCATATATATATATATATATATATATATATATATATATATATATATATATATACTGCACTTGATACAATGGAACATAAATTGAATTGAAAACATTGAGTCATGTCAGTGCTTGTCCAGCTGGGGGCAGTGTTGACCTGTGGAACATGAGACAAATAGAATATGTCTTTTGTCTTTTCCAGGAGGATAAACACAGATGATTATTATTATAAATACATCCATCCATTGTTCCCTTTTGGGGTCGCAGGTGACTGGAGCCTATCCCAGTGACTTCGGGCTTTAAGCGGGGTCCACCCTGGACAGTGGCCAACTTGTCACAGGGACATCACAGAGACATGGACATCACAGACAGTTCACTCTCACATTCACTCACTGGGACCAATTTAGGGTCACCAATTTTTACCTCACACACGCATGTGATTGGACGGAAGGAGCCGGAGAACCCACAGGAACACGAGGAGGACCCACAGGAACACGAGGAGAACCCACAGGAACACGAGGAGGACCCACAGGAACACGAGGAGGACCCACAGGAACACGAGGAGGACCCACAGGAACACGAGGAGGACCCACAGGAACACGAGGAGAACCCACAGGAACACGAGGAGAACCCACAGGAACACGAGGAGGACCCACAGGAACACGAGGAGAACCCACAGGAACACGAGGAGAACCCACAGGAACACGAGGAGAACCCACAGGAACACGAGGAGGACCCACAGGAACACGAGGAGGACCCACAGGAACACGAGGAGAACCCACAGGAACACGAGGAGAACCCACAGGAACACGAGGAGAACCCACAGGAACACGAGGAGGACCCACAGGAACACGAGGAGAACCCACAGGAACACGAGGAGAACCCACAGGAACACGAGGAGGACCCACAGGAACACGAGGAGAACCCACAGGAACACGAGGAGGACCCACAGGAACACGAGGAGAACCCACAGGAACACGAGGAGGACCCACAGGAACACGAGGAGAACCCACAGGAACACGAGGAGAACCCACAGGAACACGAGGAGGACCCACAGGAACACGAGGAGAACCCACAGGAACACGAGGAGGACCCACAGGAACACGAGGAGAACCCACAGGAACACGAGGAGAACCCACAGGAACACGAGGAGGACCCACAGGAACCCACAGGAACACGAGGAGAACCCACAGGAACACGAGGAGAACCCACAGGAACACGAGGAGAACCCACAGGAACACGAGGAGGACCCACAGGAACACGAGGAGAACCCACAGGAACACGAGGAGAACCCACAGGAACACGAGGAGAACCCACAGGAACACGAGGAGAGAACCCACAGGAACACGAGGAGGACCCACAGGAACACGAGGAGAACCCACAGGAACACGAGGAGGACCCACAGGAACACGAGGAGGACCCACAGGAACACGAGGAGAACCCACAGGAACACGAGGAGAACCCACAGGAACACGAGGAGAACCCACAGGAACACGAGGAGAGAACCCACAGGAACACGAGGAGGACCCACAGGAACACGAGGAGAACCCACAGGAACACGAGGAGAACCCACAGGAACACGAGGAGGACCCACAGGAACCCACAGGAACACGAGGAGAACCCACAGGAACACGAGGAGAGAACCCACAGGAACACGAGGAGGACCCACAGGAACACGAGGAGAACCCACAGGAACACGAGGAGAACCCACAGGAACACGAGGAGAACCCACAGGAACACGAGGAGAGAACCCACAGGAACATGAGGAGGACCCACAGGAACACGAGGAGAACCCACAGGAACACGAGGAGGACCCACAGGAACACGAGGAGAACCCACAGGAACACGAGGAGAACCCACAGGAACACGAGGAGAACCCACAGGAACACGAGGAGAGAACCCACAGGAACACGAGGAGGACCCACAGGAACACGAGGAGGACCCACAGGAACACGAGGAGAACCCACAGGAACACGAGGAGGACCCACAGGAACACGAGGAGAACCCACAGGAACACGAGGAGAGAACCCACAGGAACACGAGGAGGACCCACAGGAACACGAGGAGAACCCACAGGAACACGAGGAGGACCCACAGGAACACGAGGAGAACCCACAGGAACACGAGGAGGACCCACAGGAACACGAGGAGAACCCACAGGAACACGAGGAGAACCCACAGGAACACGAGGAGGACCCACAGGAACACGAGGAGAACCCACAGGAACACGAGGAGAACCCACAGGAACACGAGGAGGACCCACAGGAACACGAGGAGGACCCACAGGAACACGAGGAGGACCCACAGGAACACGAGGAGAACCCACAGGAACACGAGGAGGACCCACAGGAACACGAGGAGAACCCACAGGAACACGAGGAGGACCCACAGGAACACGAGGAGAACCCACAGGAACACGAGGAGAACCCACAGGAACACGAGGAGGACCCACAGGAACACGAGGAGAACCCACAGGAACACGAGGAGGACCCACAGGAACACGAGGAGAACCCACAGGAACACGAGGAGAACCCACAGGAACACGAGGAGGACCTGCTCTTCCTCTCTCCTCCTCTGCCCCTCCTCTCTCCTCCTCCTCCTCTCTCCTCCTCTCCCCTCTCTCCTCCTCTACTCCTCTGCTCCTCCTCTCTCTTCCTCTCCTCCTCTCCTCCTCTCTCCTCCTCTGCTCCTCTCTCCTCCTCTCTCCCCCTCTCTGCTCCTCTGCTCCTCCTCTCTCCTCCTCTCTCCCCCTCTCTGCTCCTCCTCTCTCCTCCTCTTTCCTCTGCTCCTCCTCTGCTCCTCCTTTCTTCCTCTCTCCTCCTCTGCCCCTCCTCTCTCCTCCTCCTCCTCTCTCCTCCTCTCTCTCCTCTCTCCTCTCTCCTCCTCTGCTACTCCTCTGCTCCTCCTCTCTCCTCTGCTCCTCCTCTCCCCTCTCTCCTCCTCTACTCCTCTGCTCCTCCTCTCTCTTCCTCTCCTCCTCTCCTCCTCTCTCCTCCTCTGCTCCTCTCTCCTCCTCTCTCCCCCTCTCTGCTCCTCTGCTCCTCCTCTCTCCTCCTCTCTCCCCCTCTCTGCTCCTCCTCTCTCCTCCTCTGCTCCTCCTCTCTGCTCCTCCTCTGCTCCTCCTCTGCTCCTCCTCTGCTCCTCCTCTCTCCTCCTCTGCTCCTCCTCTCCCCTCCTCTGCTCCTCTCCCCTCTCTCCTCTCCTCCTCTGCTCCTCCTCTCTCCTCTCTCCTCCTCTGCTCCTCCTCTGCTCCTCCTCTCTCCTCCTCCTCTCCTCTCTCCTCCTATCTGCTCCTCCTCGCTCCTCCTCTCTGCTCCTCTGCTCCTCCTCTGCTCCTCCGCTGCTGCTCCTCTCTCCTCCTCTCCTCCTCTCCTCCTCTCTCCTCCTCCGCTCCTCTCTCCTCCTCTCTTCCACTCTCTGCTCCTCCTCTCTCCTCCTCTGCTCCTTCTCTCCTCCTCCTCTCTCCTCCTCTCTGCTCCTCCTCTCTCCTCCTCTCTGCTCCTCTCTCCGCTCTCCTCCTCTCTCCTCCTCTCTGCTCCTCCTCTCTCCTCCTCTCTCCTCTCTCCTCTCTCCTCCTCTCTGCTCCTCTCTCCTCCTCTCTGCTCCTCTCTCCGCTCTCCTCCTCTCTGCTCCTCCTCTCTCCTCCTCTCTCCTCCTCTCTGCTCCTCCTCTCTCCTCCTCTCTGCCCCTCCTCTCTCCTCCTCTCTCCTCTCTCCTCCTCTCTCCTCCTCCTCTCTCCTCCTCCTCTCTCCTCCTCTCTGCTCCTCCTCTCTCCTCCTCTCTCCTCCTCTCTCCTCCTCTCTGCTCCTCCTCTCTCCTCCTCTCTGCTCCTCCTCTCTTCTCCTCTCCTCCTCTCTCCTCCTCTCTGCTCCTCCTCTCTCCTCCTCTCTCCTCCTCTCTCCTCCTCCTCTCTCATCCTCTCTCCTCCTCTCTGCTCCTCCTCTCTCCTCCTCTCTCCTCCTCTCTGCTCCTCCTCTCTTCTCCTCTCTCCTCTCTCCTCCTCTCTGCTCCTCCTCTCTCCTCCTCTCTCCTCCTCTCTCCTCCTCTCTGCTCCTCCTCTCTCCTCTCTCCTCCTCTCTCCTCCTCTCTGCTCCTCCTCTCTCCTCCTCTCTGCTCCTCCTCTCTCCTCCTCCTCTCTCCTCTCTGCTCCTCCCCTCTCCTCCTCTCTCCTCCTCCTCTCTCCTCTCTGCTCCTCCCCTCTCCTCCTCTCTGCTCCTCCTCTCTCCTCTCTGCTCCTCCCCTCTCCTCCTCTCTGCTCCTCCCCTCTCCTCCTCTCTGCTCCTCCCCTCTCCTCCTCTCCCCTCCTCTCTCCTCCTCTCTGCTCCTCTCTCCTCCTCTCTGCTCCTCTCTCCGCTCTCCTCCTCTCTGCTCCTCCTCTCTCCTCCTCTCTCCTCCTCTCTGCTCCTCCTCTCTCCTCCTCTCTGCCCCTCCTCTCTCCTCCTCTCTCCTCTCTCCTCCTCTCTCCTCCTCCTCTCTCCTCCTCCTCTCTCCTCCTCTCTGCTCCTCCTCTCTCCTCCTCTCTCCTCCTCTCTCCTCCTCTCTGCTCCTCCTCTCTCCTCCTCTCTGCTCCTCCTCTCTTCTCCTCTCCTCCTCTCTCCTCCTCTCTGCTCCTCCTCTCTCCTCCTCTCTCCTCCTCTCTCCTCCTCCTCTCTCATCCTCTCTCCTCCTCTCTGCTCCTCCTCTCTCCTCCTCTCTGCTCCTCCTCTCTTCTCCTCTCTCCTCTCTCCTCCTCTCTGCTCCTCCTCTCTCCTCCTCTCTCCTCCTCTCTCCTCCTCTCTGCTCCTCCTCTCTCCTCTCTCCTCCTCTCTCCTCCTCTCTGCTCCTCCTCTCTCCTCCTCTCTGCTCCTCCTCTCTCCTCCTCCTCTCTCCTCTCTGCTCCTCCCCTCTCCTCCTCTCTCCTCCTCCTCTCTCCTCTCTGCTCCTCCCCTCTCCTCCTCTCTGCTCCTCCTCTCTCCTCTCTGCTCCTCCCCTCTCCTCCTCTCTGCTCCTCCCCTCTCCTCCTCTCTGCTCCTCCCCTCTCCTCCTCTCCCCTCCTCTCTCCTCCTCGTCTCTTGTTTTATACATTTCTCTCAGAATCATTTCTTCTTCACTGAATTCAGATCGAGACAAAATCTCATGAATCTGTTTGAAAAGCTCGATTTACATCAAATATTTTCTTTCTTTTTTTTATTCAAAGTGAAAATGTCGCACAAAAAGAAACGACTAAAAAAAACACCAGAATTCACCTTCAAAATGACATGAAAAAGAACGTTTGAAAAGAAAATATAAAGACTATAAATGAAGTTCTTTCGCTCCGTTTCCACTCGTCTCAAACATCTCAAACGTCTCAAACATCTCAAACGTCTCAAACATCTCAAACGTCTCAAACGTCGTCTCAAACGTCTCAAACGTCTCAAACATCTCAAACGTCTCAAACATCTCAAACGTTGTCTCAAACGTCTCAAACGTCGTCTCAAACGTCTCAAACGTCGTCTCAAACGTCTCAAACGTCGTCTCAAACGTCTCAAACGTCGTCTCAAACATCTCAAACGTCGTCTCAAACGTCTCAAACGTCGTCTCAAACGTCTCAAACGTCGTCTCAAACGTCTCAAACGTCGTCTCAAACGTCTCAAACGTCGTCTCAAACATCTCAAACGTCGTCTCAAACGTCTCAAACGTCGTCTCAAACGTCTCAAACGTCGTCTCAAACGTCTCAAACGTCGTCTCAAACGTCGTCTCAAACATCTCAAACGTCGTCTCAAACGTCTCAAACGTCTCAAACGTCGTCTCAAACGTCGTCTCAAACGTCTCAAACGTCTCAAACGTCTCAAACGTCGTCTCAAACGTCTCAAACGTCGTCTCAAACGTCTCAAACGTCGTCTCAAACGTCTTTTCGCCAACGCCGTTTGTTTGTGCCCCGCCCGCGATCCGACGCCAT